>NW_027094037.1:0-298990 GCF_019434415.1 Metarhizium acridum | reverse complement strand
AAAAAGATAATTATTATAATATTTATACTTAATCTCTTTAACTTTATAATTAAGTATTAAGTAAAGAAAAGAAACTCTATTAATATACTATTAAATAATTAAATTATATAAAAAGATTATATATAAATCCTATAATTTAAAAAGAAATTTATATAAAATAATATAATAAATAAAGCGCTTATTAGATTTATTTAAGTATAAAAATATAATTTATTATTTTTAAATAAAATATTTAATTAAAAGAGATATAATAAAAAGCTTTATTAAAAGAAAGTTTATAAGTTTTTATAAAATTTAATAAATATAATAAAATACCATTATAAAAGAATTTACCTCTTTTAAACTATTAATTTAACTTGAAATTAAAAGATAAGTTATAATTATCTTTACTTTAAAAGAAAATTTAAGATATTATAAAATAAGAAAACTCTTATAAAATAAATATAAATATACTTTTAAGAGATATAATCTTAAAATATAAAAAAGAGATTCTTAAATAAAGTTAAATACGTAAGAATTTATTTTAATTAAAATTTAATTAATAAATAATACTAAATAATTAAGAAATCTTAATATATTAATAATATATATAAACTTTATTAAATAAAGCTATTATTTAAGAATTACTTAAGTTATATTATAATAATTTATTAAATAAGTACTTTAATATATAAAGAATAATTAAGCTATTAAAAAGAAAATTCTATTAAATATATATAAATATAAATATAAAAGATTATATAATTTCTTATATAATATATTAAGAATTATAATATAAAGATATTAGCTTTATAATAAATTAAATTATTATTAATTCTTTATAAGCTATAAGTTAAATTATAATAAACTTTATAATAGAGTTATTAAAGACTTAATATTATAAATAAAATATTAATATTATTTTAATAATATAAACTATTATATAAAGTACTTATTATTTTACTTAATATTAAATATAATTATAATTAGAAACTAATAATAATATTTTATAAATAAGTTAAATATATTTATAATTTCTTATTAAAATTATATTTAATAAAGAATCTTTATTTATTAATTATTTTTAATTAAATTTATATTATTTAATAAAGATTTAAAGATAACTTTTTTTATATATTACTCTAAAATAAATAATAAATAAAATATATTAATTAATATTAAAATATTATCTTTAAGCTTTTAAATAAAGAATTAATTATATTAATTACTTTTATTACTTATAATATAATTTACGTATAATAATACTATTAATTTAATAATTAATATTTTATTAAATTAACTTTTAATAGAGTTTAAGCTTTAAGTATATTATAATATTTAAGTTATACTATAAGATAAAAAGTATTAAAAGTAAGAAATTAAGTAAAAAAAATACTTGAAATAAGATAAAAAATAAAAAATATTAAAAGTAAATAATAATATTTTAAGTAACATATTATAATAATAAATATAAATTAATATAATTTTAAAATAAAAGTTTAATATTACTTTAAATTAAAAATATAAGATTTAAAAATAAAAAGAATAAATTAATTTTAAAGTATATTAGCTCTTTTTAATTTTTAATTAAGTTAAATAATAAGTATATTATTTAATACTTTTAATTTAATATAAGAAACTTTATAATATTTTTTATATAAGCTTATTAAAATAATAATATTAATATAAAGATATTATAAATAAGTTTAAAATACTTTTAATATTAAAGCTAAAAGATAATAAGAATAAATAAAAAGTAAAAAGTATTAATAATTATATTAAAAAGAAGCTTAATTATATTATCTTATAAAGTAAAAGAAATAATTATATAAGTATAATAATAACTTAATAATTAAATCTTATAAATACACTTAATATTATACGTAATTATATTATATTACTTTTAATTGTAACAAAAATAAAATTATATAAGAATCTTAAAAGAGAAATTAACCTAAAAAAGTATAAGAAATAAATATTAATTAAATTAATTAAATAATATAAATAAAAAGTATAATATTAAGCTTATTTCTCTTTAAAATAAGTTAAATATTTTAGGTTATATTAAATTTAAGATAAAAAATTAAGTATTAAATAATTAAACTTTAATATTAAAACTAATACTTTTATAAGCTTTTCTTTTCTTAGAATTCTTAATAATTTATTTTATTTTAACTTATTAAAAACGTTTTTATAATTTATTAAGTCTTTTTAATACTTTAAAATCTCTTTAAGTATAAAAATAAACTATTATAAAAATCTATTAAAGTAATATATTAAAAGTAATAATAAATATTCTTAAAAAAAAGTTAAGAAATACACTTTAAAGTATACTTAAAATAATACTTAATACTTTAAAATAAAAGAGTTAATAAGAAAATCTTAAAAAAATAAATTTAAATTTTATATATATAATATTAATTAAAAGTAAAAATTATTTCTTTAATTTAAACTTAATTTTATTAATTTTCTTTATATAAATAAAAAGATCTTATAATTTAAGTAAAAATAATTCTAAGAAAGTGTAAACCTAAGAATTACTTAAAGTATTAACTTAATATATAGTTTATAGTTTTATAGTTTTTATAGTTTTAAATATAAAATTTATATTAAATCTAATAAAATACTTATAAGATTATAAGTTTTACGAATGAATAGTATAATCTTTTACTATAAGCTAACATAAAAAAGTGGGTTCTTATAAGCTCTTATAAGCCTAGAACTATAAAAACTATAAAATATAGTTTTTAATAGTATAGTATAGTATAGTGTGTTTTTAGAAAATTATATAATCTAGTTTTTAAGCTTATATAAGCTAGAAGGACCTACCTTTTTATATAAGCTAATTAATTATAATATTAGCTGATTTATATATTTATTATTATAATTTAAGTATTTTATTAGATTTATTATTAATATTTAAGCTTTTTAAAAATTAAAAAATAGTTTTCTTATTAATACTCTAAAATTACCTATAGTATTACGTAACTTATTATTTAAAGATAAGCTATAATTACTTTAATAAGCTCTTTAAGTTAATAAAAACTTAAATATAAGTTAAAGTAAAAGAGTAGAGATTTTTATATAATATTATAATTATAATTAAAATTACTTATAAGTTATTCTTTTAAAAGGTAACTTAAATAAACTTTAAAACTTACATTAAATTAAATAAATCTTTAATTATAAGATTACGTAATATTTATCTTTAATTAATTATAAATTAAAAGAAATTAATTTAATACTTATATAATATAAAGATCTTTTAAAAGGTATAATAATTATAATTATTTTTAACTCTTTTAATAAAGTAAATATAATATAATTTAATTTGAATTAAAAGAGTCAAGTTAAAATTAAAATTAATATTAAGTAAATACTTACTTAAGTATTAAATTATATAATAGTAATATTATTAATTATTATACGTATAAAATCTTTTTATTAAGCTTTAATATAAGCTTAAATCTTAAATACTATACTATTACTCTTATAAGATAAGTTAAACTTATCTCTTATTATTTAGTTATTTAAGCTTAAGTAATAATATTAATAAGTGTAAAATTAAGTTAATATAAAGTCTTTTAAGTAAAAACTATTTTAATTTAATATTAAATACTTTAATAATATTTTTTTTTAAGATCTTATAATTAATTAAAGTTTTAAAGAGATTATAAGTAAAGTTTAATTTAATAAAATTTAAGTATAATAATTAATAGCTTTAAGAATAGTATAATATTTATAATAATTATAATATTCTTTGAAGAATTATATTAAAATTAAAACTTAAGAGAATAATAATAAATTACTAACTTTATTTAATAAAATTATTTAAAAAGATAATTTAATATTAAGTTAAATTTACTTTATTAAAAAAATATATTTATAAAATAAGTAAAGAATATTAATATATATTACTATTAATTAACGCGCTTTTTAAATATAAGAGTATAAAAATATAACTTATACTTAAATTAATTATAATTTATAAAGTAGAAGTTAAATATAAAAGTATATATTAAAAAAGATAAAGAAAAGCGTAAAGAAAGCTAAAATAAAATATTATAAGAAAGCCTTTAATAATATATTATATTATATAAATTAAAATAATATATTTAAATATAATAATTAAAAATATAAAATAAAATATATAAAAGTAATAAAAGTTAATATAAGAAACTTAAAGATAATAATAATAATAAAACTTAAGCTAAAAATAAGTTAAAATTAATAAATATATACTTATAATTTATATTAAAGTTTTATTATAATAATAAAATATATTTTAACTTAATATACTTAAATAAACTATTATTAATTTAATAATAAATTAATTAATTAATTAATTATAACGTTAATATAACTTTAAATTAAAAATAAACTTATAATATTAATACTTTATTATATTAAGAAAAAATATAATAAAGTATTATATTAAGTATATATTTAGAATTTAAGCTTAATAAGTATTATTATAATTTATAAGCTAAGAAATATATATAAATTATAAATATAAATATTAAGTAATAATTAAGTATAATAAAATATAAAATATATAAGAGTTAAAGAAAGAATTTATACTTAAATAATAAGAAATAAAGCTATTAAAAGAGAAAAAGAGAAGAGAGATAAAATTAAAATAAGAAAGAAAAAATAAAGAATAAAATTAAAATTTATATTAAAATAAACTTATAATTACTTTTACCTTAAATTTATAAGTTAACTTTTAAGGTAATTATACTTATTAAAATAAAGAAAAGAACTTATAAAGCTATTTTTTAAAAATACTTATTTTATTAAAAGCTTTATTAAAATAAAAATAAGTAAAAGTAATATATATTAATAAAGTAAACGTTATAATTAAGTAATTAAAAGTAATAATTATAATTTAATAAAATAAAGGTATAAGACCTTAAAATAATATCTTAAAATATAAAAATAAGAATAAAACTATAAGAACTTAAAGAGATTAATATTATTACTCTTTTTTTTATTAAATTTTAATAAGAATAATATACCTTTAAAGCTTATTTATATTAATAATAATTAAGAATAATTATATTAAAAGAAAGAAATAATTTATAACGTATATATAAAGTGACTTATAAGAGAGATTAAATTAAGTATTATATATAAGAAATTACCTATAAAAAGAGATTAAATCAATTTACTTATATCTTAAAATAAGATATAAATTCTTATTAATTTTAATTTAAATTCTATAAGTATTATTATATAAGAAGTAATATTAATTAAAGCTAAAACCCTTAATAAATAAGTATAAAAGAATTAATTTAAATATTAAATAATTTAATAAGTTTTAATCTTATATTATTAAAAGACTTAAAAATAAAGTTCTTTTTTAATTTCTTATTTAATTGTCTTATATTAGGTTTACCCTAATAAAACTTTAATATTTTATATTGAAGTTATAAGGTAATATTATAGATATTATTATTTTATAAGATATTTATATATAAATAATAGAAATTTTTAATCTTATTATATCTTATTTATTTATTAAGTACTCTAGAGCTATTATAAGCTATTCTAATACTTTACATGTAATTTAAGTAAGAAAACCCCCTTTTATAAAAAGAAAAACTCTCTTACTTTTATTTTAAATTATTCTTACTTTATTATAACCTATAATTATATAAAGTATATTTAAATTATATAAGTTAAAGGTACTTATTATATTAACTATTTTAATAATTCTTTATTAAAGCGTATATATAATAAGTTTAAGCTAGATTTAAGTTAACTTTAATATATTAGTTAAGTAATTATTTTAATATTAAGATATTTAAAGCTATTATATAGTTTTCTTGAAGTATTATATTATATTATATTATTTTAAGTTTAATATTAAGCTATATTTAAAGTACTTTTAATATAATTATATATTATAATAAACTTTACTTCTTTTTTACTTTTAAGGCTATTTAATTAAGCTTAATTAACTATTATTAGCTACTTAAAGCCTATTATAGCTTTTATAAGAGCTTTAAATTAAGCTATTAATTTTCCTTTTTTTTCTTTTTTCTTTAAACCCTTAATTTTTATACGTATAATCTCTTTTTATAGCTTTTAATATTAAGCTAGTTTTATAATAGCTTTTAGCTCTCTTTATAAGCTTATTAAAGTTATACTTATATTAGCTTATTCTTTAAGTGTTTCTTTAGTGAATTTAATTAATATACGTTATTTTTTAAGCTTTTTCTTATCTCTTATAACTCTTATAAGCTTTTTTTAATTTAAGGTAACTTTTTATTTAATATTAACCTAATATTAAGCGTCTTTTTCTTCTATTTTATTTATTATTTTTAAATATATATTAATTTATTTTACTTTATATATTTACTTAACTTTAACTTAATTTTAACGTCTTTTTATTAATATCTTATAAAAATCTAGCGTTTTTAAAATAATTATACTTAACATTACTTTTAAGATATATTTTATTTAATTAATTAGCTTTAATTTAATAATATATTAACTTAATTATAAAAAAGTAACTCTTTTAAAAGTATAATACTTATACTTACTTTATTAGCTTAAATGTAATATATATATACACCTATAACTTTATACGTAATATTATAATCTAGTTACTTTTTAATTTTTATAACTTACTTCTTAAGAATAATAAGATTCTTAAATAAGTAATAAATTAATTTAAATAAAGTAATTAAACACTTTAAAATACTAGTAATTTTAATTATATATATTATAAGCTATATTTTATTATAAGTGTAAAGAAGTAATTAAATAACTTAAATAATTTAATTATATAAGCTTATATAAAGCTAATTAAAAGACTTAATAAAATATTAATAAAAGATCTTATAAAATTAATTATAAAGGTAAAACTTATTAAATTAAAGACTTAAGCGTATACTTATTCTCTTATATTAATAATATAATTATAATTAAATATATTATTTAACTTTCTTTAACTTATAAGTATAAATACTATTATATAAATTCTCTTTAAATAAGTAAAGCCTATTACTTTTATAAGCTAATAATAAGTAATAATAATTAAGTAAATCTATTATATAATCTTTTAATTTATAAATTAATTATTTAATTATAATTTTAACTCTTTTATTTTCTTACTTAACTTTAAAGTTTTTAATATTATTAGCTTAATTTTCTTTTCTTTTTTCTTTATAATATTAAAACGTTTTAATCTCTTAAAAGCTCTTATAAAGTAATATCTTATAAATTTAATAGTTATCTCTTAAAATAATTAATAGTATTTAATAATATTATATTAAAACTCTTTTTATATTAGTTCTTTTAACATTAAATTTATAAAGCTTATATTTATAAGTAATTTATTATATATTAATTATTTTTATATATACTCTTATAAAAGGTTTATTATAGAATTTATATTACACGTAATTTTTTAAGTTAAAGGGAGATAATAATACCTTACTTAATTTATAAGAGCTTTAATTTAATTAAAGGTTATTATATTTAAAATTACCTCTTAAATATTTTCTTTATAGTTAAAGTATTTATTTTTTATAATTAATAATATAATATTAATTTTTACCTTTTTCTTAGCCTTTTTAGCTTTCTTAAGATTATTTAAGTAATTAAAGAGTTATTTAATAGTTAAAAATTAATTTAATATTATTATTTTCTTTTCTTTAATAAAACTCTTATAAAATAATAATAAAGAGAGAGAATTAATATTAAATAATAAAATTTATTTATTAGTTTTCTTAATATTAATTTTAAAGGCTTTAAAGTTATAAGACCTTAAATATTATTCTCTTTATTATTATTCCCTTAATTAAAGTTATTAAAACTTTATTATTAAGATATCTTTTTTAGTGTTAGAATAAACCTAGAATATAAAACAATTAGGTAAGGAATTAAAAAAGAACTTTATTCTTAGGTCTTTTAATAATATAAGATTAAAACTTATTTAAATTATTTAATATTTAAATTCATTTTTTTATACTTATTTATTAAGAGTTTTAACTTTAATTTATATTTACTTTTTTATATAATAATACTTATAGAATTTAAACTAGAATTAATAGGGATTTATACCTTATTTTAAAATATAAGCGAATTTAATTTAGTTTTTCTTTATAAGTAACTTTTTATATATAATATTTAATTTAATCTCTCTTTATAAGTAACTTTATATACGCGTTATAATTATCTCTCTCTTTTAATATAATTATCTTTAATTATTATTAATATAAGTAAGCTTTAAAGGTATATTATTCTTATTAAAATTTAATAAAAAAAAGTAATAATATTAACTTCTTTAAGTTCTTATAGTTTTATTTTATTCTTATATTTTAAAATATTATTTTAAGGTTTTATACCTTTATTTTATTAGATTATAATTCTTACTTTTAATTACTTATTATAACGTTTACTTTACTTATATATATTACTTTTACTTATTTTTATTTTTAATAAAGTTTTTAATTAAAATTAAGTATTTTTTTAAGAAAAAGCTTATAAGTTCTTTTCTTTATTTTAATAAATATAATTATTTAAGAGTTAACTTATAAATTTAAGGTAAAGATAATTATAAGTTTACTTTAATATAAATTTTAATTTTATCTCTTATTTTTTCTTTTTTATTTTAGCTTTATCTCTCTTTTTTTTCTTCTTTAATAGATTTATTCTAATTATTTTAAGTATAAATTCTTTCTTTAACTTTATATATTTTATATTTTATTATATTTAACTATTACTTAAATATTTTACATTTATAATTTTATATATATTTTTTAGCTTATAAATTATAATACTTATTAGGCTTAAATTTAAATATATACTTAATATAATACTTTATTTATATTTTCTTTTAATATAATAAAGTATTAATATTATAAGTTATATTTTTAACTTAAAGTTATATTAATATTATAATTAATTAATTATTTTATTATTAAATTATAATAATTTATTTAAGTATATTAAGCTAAAATATATTTTATATAATTAATAAAACTTAATATAAATTATAAGTATATATTTATTAATCTCTACTTATTTTTAACTTAAATTTTATTATTATTATTATTATTAGATTTCTTATATTAACTTTTATTACTTTTAATTATATTTTATCTTATCTTTTTAATTATTATATTTAAATATAATTATTTAATTTATATAACGTAATATATTATTAAAGGTTTTTTTATAATATTTTATTTTAGCTTTCTTTATACTTTTCTTTATTTTCTTTAATATATACTTTTATATTTAACTTTTACTTTATAAATTATAATTAATTTAAGTATAAGTTATATTCTTATACTTTTATTCTTAAAAAAGCACGTTTAATTTAATAATAATACGTATTAATATTTTTTACTTATTTTATACGTATATATTTCTTAATAAAGTAAATTTAATTTAATATTAAATTATCTTTTTAAATAATTTTATTAAATAAAGTAAATAATTTATTATTATTCTCTTAAATTTTAATTTAATGTAATGTTTAAAGAATATTATAATTATTATAAATATTATATTATTCTTAAAGCTATTAATTGTTATACTTATAGTTTTATTAAATTAAACTTTAACTTATAATCTCTTTAAAACTTTAATTAAATATAAGACCTTAAAAAAAGATATTATTAAAATATTTAATATTAAATTAAAATAAGTTTTACTTAAAAGACTTTATATTAGCTTAATTTTACATTTATTAACGTTATTATTTAAGCTTAAGTAACTTAAATAATAAAAGATAAGTTTAGCTTATCTTATAAGAGTAATAGTATAATATTAAAGATTTAAGCTTATATTAAAGCTTAATAAAAAGATTTTAATATACGTAATAATAATTAATAATATTATTATTATATAACTTAATATTTAAGTAAGTATTTACCTAAAATTAATTTTAATTTTAACTTTACTTCTTTAATTAAAATTAAGTTATATTATATTTACTTTATTAAGAGAATTAAAAATAATTATAATTATTATATTTTTTAAGAAAATCTTTATATTTATATAAGTATTAGATTTAATTTCTTTTAATTTTATTATTAATTAAAGATAAATATTACGTAACCTTATAAAAAAATTTATTTAATTTAATTTAAGTCTTAAAGTTTATTTAAATTATCTTTTAAAAGAATAACTTATAAGTAATTTTAATTATAATTATAATATTTATATAAAGATCTTTACTCTTTTACTTTAACTTATATTTAAGTTTTTATTAACTTAAAAGGCTTATTAAAGTAATTATAACTTATCTTTAAGTAATAAGTTACGTAATATTATAAGTAATTCTTAGGTTTATACTTTCTTAAAATTATTTTTAACTTAAATTATAAAGTCTTTTATTTATATAAAGAAAGCTAATAAAATTAAATTTAAATTAAAAAAATAGTTTTTACTTTTAATTAATATTATACGTATAAAACTTAAATTTAATTTCTTTAAAATTTTCTTATTAATTTTTCTTATTTTAAAGTAGTAAGCGTTATTTTAAATATATCTTTAAGTGTATTTCTTATCTTCTTTTTAAAAATATTTATTATTACTTTTAATATATTATTTAATAGATTTTATAATAGTTTATTTTTATACTTAAAGAGATTTAAAAGTATTAAAAAGGCTTAATAAATTATAAAAACGTTTTTAATTTAATTAAAATAAAATAATATTATTAAAAGTTTTAAGAAAAAGAAAGCTTATAAGCGTTATAATTTTAATATTAAGGCTTAATTATTTAATATTTAATTTCTTTATCTTAAATTTAATATAACCTAAAATATTTAACTTATTTTAAAGGAAAATAAGCTTTAATATTATACTTTTTATTTATATTATTTAATTAATTTAATTAATATTTATTTCTTATACTTTTTTAGGTTAATCTCTTTTTTAAGGTTTTTATATAATTTTATTTCTTTTTATAATTAAAAGTAATATAATATAATTATATATAATATTAAGTGTATTTATAAGATCTTTATTAGTAAACTATTAATTATACTTATATAATTATCTCTTTTACTTTATAAGATAATATAATTAAGCTTCTTTTTAAATATAATTCTTAATACTTTTTACTTTTTATTTATTCTTATTATCTTTTAGCTTTAATATTAAAAGTATTTTTAACTTACTTATAATACTCTTATATTAATACTATTATTCTATTAAGCTTATATAAAAAACATTATAAAGTTTCTTATATTAAATTAAAAGTATTAAATAATATACTTATTATTTAACTTAATTAAGAATTTAAAAAGAGTTAATATACTTTAAAATTAATTTATTCTTTTATACTTAAATCTTATATTTTAATTTAAAGTAATATTAAACTTTTATTTTAAAATTATATTAGTTTATATTTATTATTATAATATTTTACTTAAAATATTATTACTTACTTTTAATATTCTTTTACTTTTTATTTTACTTAAAGTACTTTTTTAACTTAATTTCTTACTTTTAATACTCTTTCTCTTATAATATTATTCTTAATATTATAATATATATAAGGCTTAAACTTATTAAAAGTTAATTTAATAAGATATTAATTATTAAATTAATAGTATTATTATACGTAAATTATATTATAAATAATAAGAGTAATTAATATAATTAATTCTTTATTATAAAAGCTTAAAAATAATATTCTAATATTTAATTAATATATTTTATTTATTCGTTTATTTAAGAGTAATATATAATAAAACGTTATCTTTAAATCTTTATTAAATAATATAAATTTAATTAAAAATAATTAATAAATAAAGATTCTTTATTAAATATAATTTTAATAAAAATATTATAAGTGCATTTAATTTATTTATAAAATAATATTATTAGTTTCTTAATTATAATTATATTTAATATTAAGTAAAATAATAAGTATTTTATATAATAGTTTATTATTATTAAAATAATATTAATTATAATATTAGATTTTTAATAATTTTATTATAAAGTCTATTAATAATTTAACTTATAAGTTATAAGAAATTAATAGTAATTTTAATTTATTATAAAACTAATATCTTTATATTATAATTCTTTAATATATTATATAAGAAATTATATAATCTTTTATATTTATATTTATATGTATTTAATAAAATTTTCTTTTTTATAACTTAATTATTCTTTTTATATTAAAGTATTTAATTCATAAATTATTATAATATAACTTAAGTAATTCTTAAATAATAACTTTATTTAATAAAATTTATATATATTATTAATATATTAAGATTTCTTAATTATTTAAGTATTATTTATTAATTAAATTTTAATTAAAATAAATTCTTATATATTTAACTTTTATTTAAGAATCTCTTTTTTATATTTTAAAATTATATCTCTTAAAAGTATATTTATATTTATTTTATAAGAATTTTCTTATTTTATAATATCTTAAATTTTCTTTTAAAGTAAAAGTAATTATAACTTACCTTTTAATTTTAGGTTAAATTAATAGTTTAAAAGAGATAAATTCTTTTATAAAGGTATTTTATTACGCTTATTAAATTCTATAAAAACTTATAAACTTTCTTTTAATAAAAGCTTTTTATTATATCTCTTTTAATTAAGTACTTTATTTAAAAATAATAAATTATATTTTTATACTTAAATAAATCTAGTAAATACTTTATTTACTTATATTATCTTTATATAAATTTCTTTAAGAATTATAAGATTTTTATATAATCTCTTTATATAATTTAATTATTTTAATAGTATATTAATAGAGTTTCTTTTTTTACTTAATACTTAATTATAAAGTTAAAAGAGATTAAATATAAATACTATTAAAATTATCTTTTATTTAATTACTTATTACTTATAAACGTTTATAAGTTATAATAGTCTATTAAAATCTTAATTAACTTTATTATATTATTTATATAATATTATTAATATTTAAATACATTTTTAATTACTAATATCTCTTAATTAAACGTATTATAATAAGTCTTTATATCTTATAATTTTTATAATTAAAAGATAATAAAATATTATTTTTTATTATCTTTAAATTATAATAAAATTATAATAATTATAAAGATTAATATATTTATTTTAATTTAAGTTTATTAATGAAAATTAAAATATTATAATAATAAAGCTTTTATAAAAATATTTTTTAAGGTATAAAATACTTTTCTTTTCTTTTAATTAAGTTTTATACTCTTTAATTTTCACTTATTTTTACTCTCTTTTAATAAAGCTATTAATAAAGCTATTATATAAAAGTATACTTTAATAAAGTATTAATAAAAGTTATAAAACCTTAAGAATACTTATATATTATAATAGCTTTTAAATTTTAATTAAAATATAATAATTTTAATTTAAGTAAAATTTATAAAGATCTCTTTTATTAATAAAATAAATCTTAAGAATTTTACTTAAAATTAAAAGAATTTACACTTAAATAATTTAACGTATAACTTTACGTTTCTTATTTATTTTAATACTTATATTAAATATTCTTTATATTTTTTCTTTATTTTAAAGAATATTAAGATATTATTAAAATATATAATATAAATAATATTATTTAAGCTTTATAGCACTTAATTTATATAACTTTAAAATATAATAAATATATTAATTAATTTAAAAGATATTATTAAGTATTTAAAATACTTATATTATATTTAAAAAGTAATTTTTTATTTATTTTCTTTCTTAATTTTAATTTAATAATAAGCTTTCTTAATATTTAATTTTAAAAATACCTTAACTTTTTATATTTAATTTAATATTTTAATAATTAAAAGAAGTAAATATTAATTCTTAATATTAACTTTATTTATTCTTTAATAGTTTATATAAAGATAAAGTATCTTATTTTTTTTTAATATAAATAAAATTAATACTTTTATTAGACTTTTAAAGTATTAAATTTAATTTACTTTTAGGTTTTTATTTAAATAATCTTATAATATTATTAGCTTTTTTAATAAAAGTAAATATATAAGTTTATATAAAGATATTTTTTCTTTTATTAGATTAATTATATAATTAATTAAGTAATATAATAATAATTCTTTTACCTTTTTATCTTTAAAAATATTAATATATTCTTATAATATTAATAATAAAAATATTACTTTTAAAAAAAGTTTAATATTATTTTCTTATAAAAATATTATCTCTTTTACTTTAAATATAATAAAAATATATATATAATTTTATACTTTTCTTTTAAACTTATATATTAAAATTATCTTATATTTACTCTTTTTTATATTATATTATTATTATTATAACTTTATATTTATAATAATATTCTTATTTTTAAGAGCTAATATTTTAAGTTAAAGAAAATTTTTACTTATATTTAATATTATATAATAGATTTAAATAAACTCTTTTTATTTCTCTTATAAATTTATAAGAGTTAAAGGTATTTTTTATACTTTTAGCTTTTATAAATAAATATTATTAAGTATTTTAAAGCTTAATAAAATCTTATTTAAGTAATATAATTTTATATATTATATTAAGGTAATATTAATTAAAATTACTTTAACTTTAATATTTAAAATTACTTTAATAAGTATTAATTTTTATTTTTAAATTATAACTTATATTATAAGATTAACTTTTACTTAAATATAATTTTTATTAATTATAAATTAAGTATTATTTATAATTAATTCTCTTTTTTTATAATATTCTTTTTATTTTCTTTTTTTTATTTTAAGTTTTTATATTATTAATTTTTTCTCTTTTAAGATATTTATTTTAAAGATATTTATTATTATTATACTTTTAATAAATAAAATTCTTTTTCTTTTTATTATTAGCTTTTTTTTTATTTTTATTTTAAAATAAGTTTTAATATAAAAAACGCTTTTAATTAAATTTTAAAAATCTTTTTTAATTACTTTTTCTTTTAAAAGAAAAGTTTTTAAGGTTTCTTTAAAATACTTTAAAAAGCTTTTTATTTAAGTTTTTATTTTAAGATTACTTATTATTTTACTTACTTTTTATATTATTTTAAAAATAAGTAATAAAAGCTATAATTTTCTCTTAAATTTTTAATATATTTAATATATATATTTTAATATAATTTTTAAGGTAAAAGTAAAGTTTTATAAAGAAGTTAAATACTTATTATACTTTTAAGATATAAGAGAAGTACTTTTTTAATAAATTTAAGTATATATAAAAGTCTTAAAAAGATTAATTTACTCTTTAATATATATTTTTTAATTATTATATTATAATTATATTTTAATTAATAAAATCTTAAATAAAATTTAAGGTTTATACTTTAAATTTTTTTTAATTAATATTTATAATTAAATTATATATCTTTACTTTTTTAATATATTAATTTTATTAAAAGTAATATTTATTTTTTATTTATATAATTATATATAAAATTTAAAAGTAATTCTTCTTAAATTTTCTTAAAATACTCTTAAAAGTATATTAAAGATTATTTAATTAATTATCTCTTTTTCTTTAATTTATATTAAAAGATAATTTAAAGGGATTTTTAATTTAAATCTTTAAATTTTAATTTTCTTTTAAAAAGAAAAAGTCTTATTATTTTAAGAAACTTTTTTTATTATTTAAAGATAAGTTTTAAAGTAACTTTTACTTTTAAGCTTTAAGTTCTTAAATTTACTTAAGTTTATATAAGTATTTCTTTAATTATATCTTTTACGTAATAATAATAAAATACTTAATAAGAGTTAAAAGAGTAAATAATTTACGTATAAAAAATATAATAAATATCTTTTCTTTAAATATATTATTATATAATATATAGCTTTATTCTTAAGTTTTTATTATCTTTTTAAAGGTAATTATATAAAAAAGTTTTAAGAATTATTAAAATAAACTTAAAATATAAGATAATTAAGTGAGAAATTAAAAAAAAACTTTATTTTTAAGTCTTTTAATAATATAAGATTAAAACTTATTTAAATTATTTAATATTTAAATTAATTCTTTTATACTTATTTATTAAGAGTTTTAGCTTTAATTTATATTTACTTTTTTATATAATAATACTTATAGAATTTAAACTAAAATTAATAGAAATTTATATCTTATTTTAAAATATAAGTGAATTTAATTTAATCTCTCTTTATAGGTAACTCTTTATACGTAGTACCTAATTTAGTCTCTCTTTACAAGTAACTTTATATACGCGTTATATTTAGGTTTAATATAATAATATTTTTCTTAACCTTTTTTAAGACTTTTATAAGATTAATAACTTTATTATTTATTTAATCTCTTATAACTTTAAAGTATTTAATAATTATATTAATCTTATACTTAATAATTAATTATTATAGGTTATTATAAGTAATTAAGTATTCTCTTAAAATTTTAAGTTATATTCTTTTTATATAATATTATATTTTAAATATAATTATATTCTTATTAATTATAGTTTATTTAATTAATCTTAAATAATTATATCTTTATTAATTAATATAAGTGTTTTTTAAAATAAAGCCTTTAATTAATATAATAATATTTTTCTTTACTATAAGTATATATAATTTACCTTTACTTTTATAAAGACTTTAATTTAAGAATTTAAGGTTATTATTTTTCTCTTTTATTACTTTAAGATATACTTTAAGCTTATTTATAGTTATATCTTATAGAATTTATAAAACTTTATTTACTCTTTTATTATTTATAATATAGCTTTTCTTTAATAAATATAATTAATCTTTTAAGTATAATTTATAATTACTTTTAATTAAAGTCTTCTTTTTAATACTATTAGTTCTTAAATATAAATATTCTTTAATTTAATTTATTTTCTTATTATTTTATTTTAGTAATAGCTTATAAGTCCTTTAAAGTAATTAATTAAGAATATTAAGTATATGTAATAATATTTTTAGTTTTTTATTTAAGATATATATAATATTAAACTATATTTAAACTTATAAGAGTAATTTAATAGTTAAAGTACTTATTATTATCTCTTAATAAATTACTTAAAATATTAGTTTTTATCTCTTATAAAAGAGTTAAATATATATAATATCTTATACTTATAATTAAATATAAAGTATACTTAATAGCTTAAAAAGTATAAAAATCTAGTAAAGAATTATATTTTCTTTTAATATATACAAATATTTTATAAATTATATTAAATATTATATATAATATTTATTAAAATACTATTAAGTCTTTTAATTTTATTATTAATTAATTTATATAATTCTTACTTAATGAGTTACTTAACTTATATAATAAATAAGTATAATATAATATTAAAAACCTTTTTAATTTCTCTTCTTATAATATAATTTATTATTATTAATTTAAATTAATTTAATTAATAGTTTAACTCTTTTTTAACGTAACTTTTAGCTATAAATTTATAAATTTTTATTAAGTAATTATTTTATTACTCTTTAAATATTATTATAAATATAAGTAATAATTCTTTATAATACTTATTAAAGATTTTTAAGTTTTTATAAACTTTATACTTATAATTTTATTACTTTTAAGGTTAATATAATAATAATTAAAAGAGATAAAAGTTAATAAGATTTTACTTAATAAGTAATTTCTCTCTTTTTATATAAGACTTATTAATATATATAAAGTATATTCTTTTATATATAATGATAATTATATTCTTAATTTTTAAAAATAAATACACTTAATTCTTTCTTAATTTAATAATATTAACTTATACTTATATTTAAGTAATCATAATTAAGTACTTTATAAGTTTAATTTCTTTAAAGATATTTTTCTTAATTAAAAACGCTTAAAAAGCTTAAATACTTAATTTAATTAATACTTAAATATCTTTTTATAAGATTTTTTATATCTTATAAGTAAAACTTAAATAATAAGTAAGCTAAAAGATTTAATTTTCAATAGCTTAAACTTAATATTATATAAAATAATAAGTAAAAAAGCTTTATAATACTTTTAATAATAATAATATTAAAAGTTATAAAGCTTTAAAAAGAAAAGATATAAAGATTATATTATATTAAAGAGAAGAAAAGATATTAATATATATAAAAGATAAGAAAATTAAATGCTTAAAAGATATAAAAAGTACTTTTTTTATACTTATAATATATAATATTATAATTTTAAGTACTTTATTTAAACTATATAATAAATTATTATATAATTCTTTACTTAATATTACTTAATTACTAATTTTTCTCTTTTATAACTCTCTTTTTTTAATATTTCTCTTTTTTATCTTTTAATTATTTAATTATAAGTAATTAAGTTTATTATATTTATAAGAATCTTTTAAATATTAGTTTAATTATTTTAAAAATCATTTTTAAAGATAAATTTATATTTTTTATTATTATTAAAATTTAATAAGATTATAATAATAAGCTTTAAGTTAATTCTCTTATTATTTATTAAGCACTTTACTTTTCTTTATTTAATTAAAGTTTCTTTTAAGTAAATATTAACTTTCTTTAACTTAAATATATCTTTTACTTTTAGGTTTATAATAAATATAATTTTAAATAAAATAATACTCTTATATATATTAAAATAATTATTTATATAAAGTCTTTAAAGAGTACTCTCTTAAATAAAGCTAATTATTAAAGTAAAATAATGCTCTTTAATTACTTTTATTAATTTATTTTTAATAAGCTTAAAGATAATAATCTCTTATATTAAAAAACGCTTTATTATTAGTCTTATAATATAATTCTTATTTTTATTAAAATAGCTTATTTTAATAATTAATTTCTTTTAATTATAATTTATTATCTTAAGTATATTTATACTTTACTTATTTTATTATATAAAAGATTAAATTATATTTTATACTTTAATTACTTTAACTTCTTTAAGAAAACTATTATTATATTTAAAGAATATATTATAACTTCTTTTTATAATTATATATTCTTTAAAATATCTTTATATAAGTCTTATAATAATTATATTTTAAATAACTCTTATATTACTTTATATAAATAATATTTATATTTAACTTATAAATCTTATAACTTTAATTATAATTTCTTATTTAAGTTTTTTCTTAAAAAGAATTACTTATCTTTAATTATTAAGATATATATTAATTTAAATATCTTTTCTTATATTACTTTAAAGAATACTTTACGTATTATAATTAATTACTCTTATTCTTATAATAATAAAAGACTTATTAAAGCTATTACTTATAAAATAATTAAGAAATTTAATAAAAAGATAAAGAAAATATTAAATTTAAAATATAAGTAAAATAAAGTTATATTTTATTAATACTTTAACTTTACTTTATATAATTAATTAATTTATATTTTATTTTATTAACTTTTATCTCTCTTTTAAATACTTATATTATCTTTTCTTAATATTAATATCTTTTACTTTTTTTAACTTACTTAATTTACTTTATAATATCTTTTATTAATTATAATTTATAAAAGATTTAAGTAATATTAAGTATTTTAATAAAAAGTTTTATTTTAAAGTAATAAGGCTTATTTACTTCTCTCTTTATAATTAATATAATAAATTAATTTAATAATTACCTCTTTAACCTATAATTATTCTTATAATATTTATTTATTTATTTATTTAAGTACGCTAGAGCTTTTTAAAGCTATTCTAGTATATTAACTCGTATTTTAAGTAAAAAAACCCTTAAGAAAAGAAAAATCTACTTATATTTATAAAGCTTTTTTTACCTTATATTACGTTATAATATAAGGCGTATTTCTTCTCGTATAAGTTATAGGTATTAATTATTTACTTTCACTTATTCTTAACCTATTATCTTAATTTTTCTATAGTATATTATATTATAGCTATAATACGTACTAGCTTAATTTTCCTTTACCTTAAAGCTTTAAGCCTATTAATTAATTTTTAAGGTAAGCTTAACTTAATTTTACCTTTAAAACTCACGTGCTTAAGTATAAGTTAACCTTTTTTTTTAGGTAATTAAGTTAAAAAATTAAGGGTATTTCTAGCTAGGTTTAAACTAGCTCTTTACTAGGTTAAGGTAAGGCTTTATAGCGTTTAATTGTAAGGTGGTTAGGGAACCCCGCCTACCTATAATGCAATTAATAACGTTACGTGGAATAAAGGCTTTAAGACTATATCCCTTATATATTATATAATTAGAAAATAAGATAAGCTTTAGTTATTATAATATAATTACCTTTACTTTAACTACCTAACTTTTAGTCTCTCTTATAATCTTATAATTTTTAAAGCTTTTTAAAAAGTTACTTAATTAAAATAATAGAGATAAGTACTTAAAGAACCTTTATTTCGTAGGTGCCTTTACCTTTAATAGTAAAGAATCTAATAGAATTATTAAGTAATTAAGAGAATATAATAGCTTTAAGTAAAAGAAAAACACTTATATAATTAAACGAGATTATTATAGCTCTTTAAAATTAAATTACTTAATTAAAGAAGCTATAAAAGCTTTAAAAAAAGAAAAAGAAGCTATAAAAATTAATTCTTAAAACTACTTACTTAATAGTAAAAAAGAGATATAACTTTTATAATTTAAAGGGAAGTAATAATTAAAAAGTATAAATTAAGAATATTAACTCTTTTTATTATTTAATAAACCCTTAAAAGTATAAGATTTAAATAAATAACTTAAACTATACTTTTAATAGAGTAAAACGTAAGTATTATAAGAATTACTAAAAATTTCTTCTTACCTTAAATTATATAAACTCAAAATATAAGGTAAAATAAAACTAATATCTTAATAAATAGCTAATAAATTAAAAGAAAGATCTTAAAAATAATTAAAATACGTTTTAAGATTAAACTCTTATACTTTTAAAAGATATGAAAAATCGTAAGGCTTAAATAGCTATATAATTAAAATAAGTAAAGTAACACGAAAATTAAAGCTTTATAAACTTTAATATTTACTTAAATTTATTAAAGAAATACTTAAAAAGAGCTAGTAAAAAGTTATAAGCGCTTACTCTTTTTATTAAGCTATAATTTAAACTTTAAGACTATATAAACCTATATACCTTTATCTTTAAAAAAACTTAAGAAGAAGTAGTTTAAATTACTTAATAATTCTAGAATATTATATTAAAGAGAAATAAGTAAAAGACTAACTTATCTTAACTAAAAAGCTCTTTAAAGATACCCTAATAAGAAAGGAGTAATTTACTAGAAGTTTACTTTAATAATAAAAGGTTCTTATAATTAAATCCCTATAATTAAAACCTAAACTTAATTAGGTAAGAAAGGCTATATTATTATAATTATAATAGTAAGAATTACCTTTAATTTACTTATAATAAACTATTAAAAAATAACTTAAATAATTAAGAAAACGCTTAAAGGTTAAAGTAATTACCCTTACTTTAACCCTAAGCTAAGAAGTATTAATAAGCTAGTACTTTAATATAAAGGTTATTATATATAAGCGTAATATTATAAAAACCTACGTTAATCTTAATAGTTATACAATACTTAACCTTATTAATATTAACTTTATAAGGTAATAAAAACTATATTAAGTAAAGGTAATAGCCCCTATTTTATGGTTAATTAAAACCCTTATAATTCCCTAATATAATATATATAAAGTACTCGTTTAAGCTATTAACTTTTACGGGTATAAGCGTATCTTAAAACTATTATACGTTACTATTAAAAGGGACTTAAACTTAAAGGGAAACCTTATTTTAATAAAAATATATATATAAGTTAAATAAAAGATACATATAATTATATATAGCTAAAAATAATAATATTAGTCTTAAAAAAAGGGTTTCTTATTAGATAATCCCCGTAAATTTACTAAGAAGTACTAGAATATAACTTAAATTTACGCTATTATTAGTATACTTAAGAAAGACTTTTTTACCTTAAAAGGTAAAGAGTTAATATAAGAGTATAATTTTATAAATAATATTTTAATAGAGCTTTATAGCTTTAAGAATATCTTTATAAATAGTTATTTTAAGACCCTATTATTATATAAGAATACTAACTATAATATTAACCTTTTATCTAATATTACGCTATCTTATAAACCTATTTACCTATTATTTTAAGCTAAGTTAAAGGAGCTTTATTAGTATATTAATAAAAACCTAACGAATAAACGAATAAAACCCTTAAAAAGCTTAGCTAAAGCATTAATTCTATTTATACCTAAGAAAAATAAGACTCTAAGATTATATATAAATTATAAGGGATTAAATAGGGTAACCTAAAAGAATTACTACGTCTTACCCTTAATTTTAAAGTTACTTAATAAATATTAAGAGATTAAGTTCTTCTTAAAGATTAATATTAAGAATATTTATTATAGAATATAAATAAAAGAGAGAGATAAGTAAAAGATAGCCTTTTAAACCTATTATAAGTATTATAAATACTTAATTATACTCTTTAACCTTATAAACGCGCCTATTACTTTTTAAAACTATATCTATTAAGCCTTATAAAAGCTAATTAATACTATTTATATAGTATATTTAAATAATATTTTAATTTTCTTAAAAATAAAAGAGAAATATACCTCTTATATTACTTAAATATTAGAACGAATATAAGTAGCTAAGCTATTTATAAAGCTATTTAAGTGTACCTTTTACTAAATCTTCGTAGAATTTCTAGGGTTTATTTTATTAATTAATAGCCTTTTAATAGATTTAAAATAAGTATAAATTATCTAAGAATAAAAAGAATTAATTACGTATTATAAGGTATAAGTATTCTTAGAATTTTATAACTTTTATTAATAATTTATATAAGATTACTTTAAGATAATAGCACCCTTAAATGCCTTATTAAAGGGAAGCTAAAATAGTAAGAAGCCTAGTTACCTAACCTTTATAAGTAAAGAATAATTAGCGTTTAATTATTTAAAGAATACCTTTATAAGAGCCTCTTTTCTCTAATATTATAACTTAAGTAAGGTAATTTAAATTAAAATAAACGCGTTTAACTTTATAATAGCTAGAATTCTCTTATAATTAAATAATAAGAGATAATATTATCTTATTATATTTTAATCTTAAAAGTTTATTAATATAAAAAGAAATCATCAAATACTAGACTAAGAATTATTTATTATAATAAAATTATTTAAATATTAATAATATTATATAAAAGAGATAATAAACCTAATTAAAATTCTATTAAACTATTATAATCTTTAAATATTTATAAGGTAACTTAAGTTAAATAGGTATTAGGCTTACTAGTATATATTCTTATTACTCTTTAACTTTATTATTAAGTATTAATTTAATAAGAGTAACCTAATAAATAAGCTATTAAGGTAATTTAATTATAAAGGTAAAGCTATATTTAATAAAGAGCTATTATTAGACTTATAAAAGAAGCTAATAATTATTTAAGAAAGAGTAAAGAATACTCTAAGAAACTATAAAAACTATAGTAAAAAGCTAACGTTTAATTAAATATATAAAGCTTTAAAGCCTTTAAAAAGAGGTATTTAATTTACGTAAGTTAAGTAATTACTATAAGTTTAGTAATTATTACCTATTTTATTAATAAATTTAAAGAGAAAGTAAGTGTAATAAGTATAATTATATAAAGCTAAGTAAAGTATATTATAAGATAATAGTTAATTTATAAGAATAAACTAATTATATTACTTAAAGAACTCTTACTTTAAGCTTAAAGCTATAACTTAAATATATAAAAGTAATTTATTAATAAGTTAATAATAAAATAAGAAGAAAAGAAGAATTAAATAAAAGATAAGAGTAGTCTTTTATTATATAAAAATAAAGTAACTATACCTTAAAATCTAAAAATACGTTAAAAGTTACTTAAGCTATATTATAATAATTTACTAATAGGTTATCTTAGAATAAAAAGAACCTTAAAACTATTATAGCGTAACTTTTATTAGCTATATATATAAGGTAAAGTAAAAGATTATATTATAAGCTATATAATTTATTAAGAGATAATAATCTAATAATATTACTTATATAACGCGCTTAAATTACTATTAATTTTACGGTAATCTTAAATTAAAATATTAATAGACTTTATAATAGGGTTATTTAAGATAAAGTACCTTAGGTAAAACGTTAACGTAATACTAATAATAGTAAATTAATTTATTAAGTATTCCCTTTTTTAATAATTAATACTATTATTAATACTATAAAACTAATAGAACTCTTTACTATAAGGTTAAACTTTAATTTAACGTATTAAAAGGTATTATCTCTAATAAAAAGCTAGTATTTACTAGCTAATTCTAATTAAACCTTTATTACTTATTTAAGATAAAAAGAAGGCTTTTAATAGCTTTTTACTTATAAATAAACGGGTAAATAAAAGAATAAATTAAATTATAAAGTATTATTTACGTTATTTTATTATAAGTAATTAATTAATATAAGCGTAATTATTATTATAAGCTTAATTTACCTATAATAACACGAAGAGTAGTATAATAAGCTACTTACCTAATTATAATTTAATAGGGTATAACCTAAAGTTTCGCTTTTACCTTAAAGTTAAAGCTTATTAAAAGAGAGTATTTACTATAAAAACTCGTATAATTAAGCTTAAGAAAGTATAAGAATAACTTTAAATTAACTAATAAAAAGCTATAAAATTCTAAGTAAAGTATTATAATTAATAGTATATACCTCTTATCTTATATAAGAGAAACTTAATAGGCTTAGCTATAAAGAATATTAAATTTAAGGTAAGAAAATAAAAGCTTATTCCCTATTATATTAAACTCTTTTAAATTCTAAAAACTATTAAAAAATAAGTATATTACTTAGCGCTATTAGAATAATATAGCTACCTTTATAATATCTTTTATATTAGCCTATTAGAGTTATAAAGAAGATAAGAAAATATTAGTAAAGACTTACTTTTAATACTAAACCTTAAAGAGAATAATAAAGAGTATAAAGTTAAAGAAATTAAGAATTAAAGAGAGTTCTAAGAAAGTACTTATTACTTAATAAAGTAAAAGAAATAGCTTCTTAAGTATAACTAATAGGTAGCTATTAAAGATATAATTAACGTATTTAAGGTAATTATTACGTTTTAATAAAATAAGAATAAATGAAAAGCTAATAAAACGTTATAAGAAAATTATAAGTAAGGGATTATTACGTGAAAATTAAACGATTATACTCTTAATACTATTAATTTTATTTACTTTAATTTTTAGGCTAATAAACTATTAAATAAGAAATAAAAAAAAACGATACTTAAAGCGTAAGAAAAACTAGTAAAAAAGCACTTAAAGCGCTTTCTTTAAGTAAGTTATTATTAAATTTATGAATAGTAATTATCTTCTTTATACTATGATAAAAGCGGTAAATTACTATTATTTAAGTAATATAATTTAGGTTAAATAGATATAAATATAAGACTTAAATTACTTTTTATTTATTAAAGACTTAATTATAATTTGCCTAGTAATAACTAATAAGCGAAATAATAGAGAGTTACTAGTAAAGAAGTTTACTTATATTATTAAATTATAAAGAGAAAATTTAAGTAATTAAAAGCTACTCTTAAACTATTATATACTAATAGTAAATACTTTAAGCGAATTAAAAGAAGAGAATTAGCTAGCGAATATATTATAATAAACTAAGGAAAAACGTATTTATAAGCTCTTTACTATATTAATTAACTTATAGGTAATATAATAAGTTAGTTTAGTATAGTTAAAGCTATAAATAATTCCTAGTAAAAGCTAGGTAAGGTGTATACGAGTTACGCGCGAAAAAATATAATTAGTATTATTATTACTATTATTCTTATTCTTTAAGACTAAGGTAATTATAAGCTACTAAAGGTAGCTTAAAAGGCGTAAGAGATTAATTATATCTTTAACTATAATAAGAATAAGCTATATAAACGTTAATAAAAACATAGTAAAACTATAAGAAAACCCTTTAAAGTTATAGACTAATTAAATTACACGTATTAGCGCGCGTAACGTATTACTAATAGCGCTTAAAGAGGTTAGTATTTAAGCTTAAGTTATTATTAAAAGTATAAGGAATTTAAAGAAGTTTAAGCTTCTTTAAAAAGCTATAATAATAAGCGTTTACTATTATACGTAAATAATACATATAAAAATAACGCTTAATACTAATATTTACTATTTTAATAGTAAATAATAGGCGATTAACTTAATAAAATAAGGTTTCTTAGGTGAAAAAAGAGAATTAAATAAGTAAAGTAAGAAAGAATAAAATAAGTAATAATATTTAAGGGAGAAATAATTAGTGAAAGTATAAAGAGACTATATTAATTTATATATATAACTAGTTATATAATTACGCGATTAACCTTAATTAAACGTTTAAATTATTTATATATTAATTAATAATATACTATTATATAGCTAATAAGTAAGTATTAAGGCCGTCTAGCGCTTAGTTAAAGTAAGAGGGGATAATTATAAGGTAGTTAGGGAACCTTACTTACTTATAACGCGATTAATAATATTACGTGAAATAAAGGCTTTAAGATTATATCCCTTATATCTTATATAACTAGAAAATAAAATAAGCTTTAATTATTATAATATAGCTACCCCTACTTTAGCTACTTAACTTCTAGTCCCTCTTATAATCTTACATTAACTACTACGCTATAAAGGCTATTCTTATAATATATTAAATTATTTAATTTTTTATACTTTTAATTATCTTAGCTTTAAGTACTTATAATTAATATTAATTATTAAGTAATTAAGTTTATTAATAATTAATATTATTAATTATAAATAATAATAAAATAGCTTTTATCTTTAAGTTAAAATTTAATACTTTTAAGCTTTTTTTAATTATAAAGAATTAAAATTACTTATATTAAAATTATACTTATATAAGTTTTATATAATAATTATATAATTTTTAAAGTAAAATTATATATTTCTTATTAAACTTTTATAATTTTTTAATATTAATTTATATAAGTTAAAATAAAAGTAAATTCTTAGGTTTTTAAGCTATTTTAATAGTTCTTTTATTCACTTACTTATATTTAATATAAGTATTATCTTTTATCTTTTATTTTAAGCGTTTATTTCTTCTTTAATTAATATTTTCTTACTTTTTAAGAGTACTTAAGTATTATTAATATATTTATTAAAATAAACTTATCTCTTTTTTAATTATAATAAAAGGTAATTTAATTTTAACGTATTATTATAAGTATTATTTAAGTAAAAGTATAACTTTTATCTTCTTATTTTTAAGCTTTTTTACTTAATTTTTAATTAAGTTAATTTTATCTTTAATCTTAATTATTTAATTACTTATATTATAAGTAAATTAACTTAAATTAAGTCTTTTAATTTTCTTATTACTTTTTATAACATTTAAGTTTATTTCTTTTTATTCTTTTAATAATTAATTATTTATTTTAAAGAACTATTAATTATTTCTATTAAGTATAAACTTCTTTAAATAATTACTTAAAATTATTTCATTTAAAATAACTTTATTTAATATTTTAATTTAATAAGCTCTTAAAATAATAATATAATTAATAATTTTAAATAAGCTATTTTATTTTATAATAAGTTTTTTAATTATAAATATATTAATATTTCTTTAAATATTATAAATAAAAATAAAATTATTCAAATTTAATTAATTTTTATTTCTTTTAATTAACTTAACTTATAAGTAATTAATTTATTTAATTAATTTTCTATTAAACTTATATATCTTTTTCTTAACTTTTATAATATCTTTTACTTTTTATTATAATAAATATATTTTTACTTTAAAAAGATTTTATTTTAATTTTATTTTATTTTATTTAATTAACTTTTAAGTAAAAAACTTAACTTTTAAAGGTAATATAAGCTTTTATTTATAAATAAAATAAAATATAAATTTTTTATAAAATACTTAAATAATTATTTTATTTATTAATAATACTTTTATTAAATATTAATATAATTTTTTAATTAATTCTCTTATTTTAAATATAATTAAAGTTCAAGATTAATACTTAACTTTTATAATTATATTAGCTTTTAAATTATATTTAAATATTTAAATTTTATAAGCTTAATATTTTTAAAAGCTTTTCTTTAATTATCTTATATTTTTAAGCTATTATTATAAATAATATACTTATAAACTTTAAATTTAATAAGTATTTTATTTAAAAACTTTCTTATTATTAATATATTTACTTTATAAATTAATTTTACTTTAACTTAATTAATAAAATTATATTTAACTTTAAGTAAGTAATTAAAATTATAATTAAATAATAAATATTAAGTATTAATATATATTTTACTTATAAGATTTTTAAGAGTTATTAATATTAATATCTCTTATAATTATTATAATATAAATTACTAATAAGTTTTATAATATATTATTATTTCTTTAATTATATTTTATATTATTTATTATTAATATTATTACTTAATTATTTAATAAATTACTTTAATACTCTTATAGCTTATAACCTTATAAATCTTTTTAATTATTAGTTTTTAAAAGTTTAATTTATTAATTCTTAATATTAATTCTTTTATTATTTTAATTAATCTTTTTGAAATTAAGAGAAATTTTATTATTTAAAGGTATTTTAATAAGTAATCTTTATATTTCTTTAACTTAAAAGTTAATATATTTAAATAAAAATTAATAAAACTCTTTATATTTACTTTAACTTTTTAATTTATTTAATTTAATAAGTTAAATTCTTTTTTAAAAGTTTATTTATAATTTTATTAATGACTTTAAAAATATATTTAATTATAAAGTTAAATAATAAAATATAATTAATTTATTTAATAATTAAAAAAACTTAATATATTATTAATTACTTTATTAATTTAATAAATTAAAACTTATAAGTTAATCTTTAAAATAAAGTAAATATTATATAAATAAATTTCAAGCTTTTTTAAAGTATAAATAATAGCTTTATACTTTTATTTTATAATATTATACTTTTTTTTAGATTTTATTCATATTTTACTTTTATATTTTATTAAATAATATTTCTCTTTAATAATTTCTAATAAAGTATATCTTTATTTTATATTATTAATATTAACTATTAATATAATCTCTTTATAATTTTTTAAGAGATTAAGTATTATAAGAATAAAAGCTTTTATTATTATATCTTTTAAGGTTTTTATTATTATTTATTAAGCTTTATTTTATTTTTATTTTATATTTTTTTTAATAGTTTAATAATTAAACTTATTATTTAAGTATATCTTTTAATTTATATTTTATAATAATTTATTAACTTTTAAAAAAACCTTATATTCTTTTAATTTTTATATATCTTTTATTTTAAAATCTTAAGTATTTTTACTTTAATAAGCTTTTATTTATATATTTTATAAATAAATTTTATTATAATAATTATTTAATAATAAAACTTTAATTTTAATATTAATATAATATAACTTATTAGCTTAAAGTTTATAAGTATTTTATTAATATTAATTAAATATTTTAATATAAATTTTCTTACTTTTAATAATATCTTTTTATTATTATAAGTAATAATAAGTTCTTTTATTATTATATTATTTATAAAGAGAGTATATATATTTAATATAAGATTATATAAAATTCTTCTTATAATTTTTAAGAATTAAGCTATTAAGTTTATAACTTTTTATAATAATATATATAATTATAAGAAATTTATTAACGTAAAGATTATATTTATTTAAGTACTCTAAAGCTATTATAAGCTATTCTAGTACTTTTACACGTAATTTAAGTAGAAAAACCCTTTATATAAAAAGAAAAACCCCCTTAGTTTTATTTTAAGTTATTCCCGCTCTACTATAACCTATAATTATATAAAGCGTATTTTAAATCGTATAGGTTAAAGGTACCTACTAGGCTAGCTATTCTAGTAGTAGTTCGTTAAAGCGCGTATAGTACGTAAAGATTATAATTATATTTTTACTTACTTTTATAAAAGTTATTTAATTATAACTTAAAAGTAAGTTTAGAATAAAGAGAATCTTATATATATTAAATCTTTTATTGAATTAATTTACTCTTAATAAAATTTAAGTATTTTATATTATAATTTTATTATAATTAATTATTAAAAGAATAAGATATACTTCTTTATTTTTCTTTCTTATAAAAAAGTAAAAGTTTTAATATAACTTATAGCTTTCTTTTAAATACTTATACTTTATTTTTTTCTTTAATAATTTAATTAATTTAACTTAAGGTTTTAATAATATAAGAATTAATTTTACCTTTTATACTTTATATTTAATTATTTTAATAACTTAAAAGAGTATAATAATAAAATTTACTTTATTATAATAAAATAAGTTTTATATAAAAGTTAATTTATAATTTTAAGAATAGTCTTAAAAATATAAGCTTTCTTTAATTATAAAAAGTTTTAATCTTTTTAAATACTTAATTAAATATCTTTTAATTTACTTTAAATTATTTTAATTATTTAAAGAATCTTCTTATAATATATTTTAAGTACTTTTTATCTTTTTTAATTTAATCTTTAACTTATTTTTATTTCTTAGTTTTTTAATTATAATTATCTTTTAAAGTTAATTTATTTAATAGAATATTATCTTTTTATTATACTTTATTAGCTTTTCTCTTATATATAATATTTACTTAAAGATTAATTACTTATATCTTTTATAACTTCTTTTATATTTATTTAAATTTATTCTTAAAATAATTAAAAAGTATCTTTTATAAGAGATTAAATAATTCTTTTTTAATAAAAATATTACTTAAGTAAAACTATTATTTTTATTAGCTTAAATATAATATATATATACTTATAACTTTATACGTAATATTATAATTTAATTACTTTTTAATTCTTATAACTTACTTTTTAAGAATAATAAGGTTTTTAAATAAGTAATAAATTAATTTAAATAGAGTAATTAAATACTTTTAAAATACTAATAATTTTAATTATATATATTATAAGTTATAGCTTATTATAAGTATAAATAAGTAATTAAATAACGTAAATAATTTAATTATTTAATATAAGCTTATATAAAATTAATTAAAAAACTTAATAAAATATTAATAAAAGATCTTATAAAATTAATTATAAACGTAAAACCTATTAAATTAAAGACTTAAGCATATATTTATTCTCTTATATTAATAATATAATTATAAATAAATGTATTATTTAACTTTCTTTAACTTATAAGTATAAATACTATTATATATTACTTAAAAGAAAAAAGCTATTAAGTAAAAGGTAATTTGAGTACTTTTATTTTACTTTAATTTAATATTATATTAATATTTATATAAATTAACGCTTAATATTAAATTTTATACTTATTTTATATAACTTAAGTTATCTTTAATATAAGAAAAAGCTAAATTTATTTTTATTATATTATCTTTAATAAAATTATTTTTATACTTTAACTTTAACTTAACTTTATTAGCTTTTATAGAATTTAATATTATTACTTATTTTAATTATTAGATTTATAATTATTTTTACTTAAAGATAAGTTAAATTTAACTTAACTTTAACTTATAATTTTATTATTCTTATATATTAATTAATACTTTATAGGTTTTTATTAATATTAAAACTTATTTAATTTTATTTTAACTTTAAGATAAGCTTATTAAGCTTATTAATACTTTTAAGCTTTAAGTATATACTTTTATTTATACTCTTAACTTTAACTTTAATTTAATTTTAATTTTTAACTTAATTAAAAGCTAATATAATTATTCTTTAAAAATTACGTAATAAGCTTAAAAGTAAAGCTATTATTAGCTTAACTTTTATTACTTATAATAATAATACTTATAAGAAGTTATTAGCTATTATAAAGTATATTATTAAGTTAATATTAGCTTTAAATATTATTTAAAAAGTAATAAATAATTTATTATAATAAATACTTATTATTATAAAAAAAAACTATTATAATTAATAATAATATTAACTTATCTTTAATATATCTTTTTTATTATTTTCTTATATTATTATTTATAATTTTATTAAAGTTAATACTTACTTAAAAATTATAATTTAAGTGTAAGTAATTTAATAAAAATATTAAGTAATAAGTAAAGTATTATTTACTTATTTTTAGGCTTAAATTTATTATTTAAGAGAGAAAATACTTTAATTAAGAATAACGTAATTAATTAATATATAAATTTTATTATTTAATTTAGTTCTTTTATTATTATATTATTAGGTTAAATTTAACTTTAAGCTATAAGTTATTATTATACTTAATAGATTAGGTTTCTTTTATTTAATTATTATTTATATATTAAAACTTAATATTATCTTAGCTTAATTTAGCTTTAGCTTACTCTTAGTATTATTTTAGCTTATATAACTTATCTTTTTATAAGTAATATAATAAAATAATAATAAAAAAGCTTACTTATATTTAATAATTAATAAGTTAAGTTTTATATTAAATTAATATTTCTTAAAGCTTAATAAAATTTCTTATTATCTTTAAGTTAATCTTATAATTAATTATTATTATATAATAAGTATTTAATAATAATATAATATACGTTTTTTACGTTTATTTTATATTAATATAAGAGAGACTTTATTTTAAAAACGCGCTATTTATAAAGGAATTTATTAAGACTTATATAATTAATATATAATTATATTAAAGTTATTATTTTATACTTTAATAGATTTAAGTATATTCTTTTATTTTACTTAATAGGTTTAAATTAAGGTATTTTTTTATTACCTTAATATTTCTTTATAAATAATAAATTTTAGCCTTATAATATTATTAATAAAACTTATATTATTAGTTTACTTATAATATCTTTTATATAATATTACTTTAACTTTAAGTTTATAGCTATTATATAAGTTTCTTATTAGGTTTTCTTTATAAGTTATACTTTTATTTAAGTACTCTTATTATAAATAAGTATATTATATAAATTTAACCTAATATTTTTAAGTCTTTAAGCTATTATTTAAAGCGCTTTTTTATATAATTTAAATAAAAGTTTGATAATAAAATAATTACTTTTACTTTAAGTTAAAGAATTAAAATAATTTTAAATATTTTAATAATAGCTTAAAGATATTTTAATTATTTACTAGTAAGTTATTATATAATATCTTTTAATTTATTATATATTTTTATAGGTTTATAATATATATTTACTTTATAAGTAATAATAAATTAAATTATTTAATTATATAAGTATTTAACTTCTTTATAAAAGTATTTTTAAGTAAATATTATAAGAGAGGTAAAACTAAGCTATTATTAAATTAATTTATTCTTAATTTTTATTTAATATTTATTTTAAGTAAGCTTTTAAGTTATACGCTTAAAAAGTATACTTTTATAATTATTAATAATATCTTTACGTTAATAAGTAAACGCGTGTTATTATTAACGTTTATATATAATTAAAGTATATAAGCTTATTTTTTATTAAATTAAAGTAAACTTTAATATTTATTACTTAATTTACGTATATATTTTAAATAATTTTAAGGTATTATTATATTTAATTTAATATTTTATTAAAAGCTAAGATATTTATATTATTAATAAACTTATAATAAAAATATTTAATACTTTTAAAGTTACTTATAAAGTAAGATAATATAGAGTAAAAATAATATTAATAAAGTAATAAACCTTATAAAATATTTATTAATATTTAATAAATTTAAAATATTTATTTATTAAAGTATAAGTAACTTATTTTTAATTTAATTATAGCTTAAATAAATGTAATTATATAATAAAGAAACTTTACCTTTAAAAGTATTTAAATAAGTTTAAAATAATTAATTATATTAAAGGTATCATTAATATTTAATTATAAAAGTAAGGTAATATTATATTAGCTTTAAGTTATTTTAATTACTTTTATTATAATTTTAAGTATAATTTTCATAAACCTATCTCTTTTATTTTTTATTTATAGGTTTAAAAGTATTATTTTTATCTTAATAACCTATATAATTTATCTTATAATTATAGCTTTTATAACTTTATTTATTACGTTTAAAAGTAATATTAACCTTTAATTACTTACTTATTAATAATTCTTTAACTTTTTTATTAGCTTTTATAATATAATTACTTTAATAATATAAAATTAAGCTAAAAAGTAAGTATATTTAAGTAAACTATTAAAAAGATAAGTAATTACTTTAATAAGAGATTTCTTATATACTTTTAAGAGATTAATTAATATTTTATTTTCTTTAAAAGACTTTTAATTTATTATAAATATTAAAGCTATTTTTATGTTAATAAAATTAATATAATTTTCTTTTAAAATATTAATAATATTAAGTTAAAAGAAAATTAAGTTTAAAATAATATTAAGATTAATTATAAACTTAAAAAAGAATTTCTTAATAAAAATATTAGCTTTATTAATATATTTTATAATTAATTACTTTATAAGATTATTTAAATTACCTTAATATAAGAACAAAAGGTTAATTTACTTTAAGAGAGTATAGCTTTAAAGTTTTACTTATCTTTTTAATTTTTAAAGGTTTTCTTTAATTAATAATATCTTTTTTAAAGCGTTTTATTATATATTTTTCTTTATTTAATTATAATTTAAGTTTAAGTTTTCTTTACCTTATAATAAAGTTATTAATTTAAGTTTATATATCTTTTAATTTAAGCTCTCTTTACTTTATATATAATTATTATTACCTTAATAATATAATTAATTTATTAGAATTCTCTTTTAAGCTTACTCTTTCTCTTCTTTAAAGTTATTAATTAAGTAATTTCTAAGAATTATTTAATAAGTTAATTTATATATTTATTAATCTTTTAATAGTTTTAAATTAATATTAAAGCTATTTTTAAGTTAAAGTAATATTATATTTTTATAGCTATTAAATTAATATTTATTTTCTTTTATATATATTTTAATAATAAGATATTTAATATAAGCTTGTTTTATTTAAGATTATAATTAATTAATTATAAGATATAATTAAATTTAATTATATTAAGCGCGTTTAAGTATACTATTTTAAGGCTTTTTAAAGCTTATATTAAGTTAATAATATTATTCTTATAGCTATAATATCATTAAATAAGTTTCTTATATAATATAATAAGTATAAGCTATTATTACTTTATTATTTATAAGAGTCTCTTTACTTTATTAAATATTCTATTATAAGCGTTTTATAATAGGTATTTTTAATTAAAATTATTAATAAAAATACTTTAATTTAAAAGCTTTATTATTTTAAGTTTTATTAATAGTATTTATTAATTAAAAACTTAATAGCTTTAAATAAAGTAAAAAAATATTAATATTTTAAGTATTATATAGCTTTAATTCTTTTCTTTTTAAGTCTTTTATATATTAAAGTTATATCTTTTATTAATATATATAATATTTCTTTTTTATAATATATTAAATAATATTTATTAAGCTTTAAGTTAAAAAGCTAATTATATCTTATTAGTTTTTATTCTTATATTATTATTAAATTAATATTAAGATTATATTATAATATTATATATATAAGTATATTCTTTTTATTAATATTTTAATAAAAAATCTTTATTATTATTAAATAAAGAGTTAAATAATTATAATTAATACTTTATTAAAAGAGTATTAATTAAAGAGTAATTAATATATTATAGTATTTTATTTAATTAAAAGTTAATAGTATTATAATAATTATAGCTTTTTTATAAGTACTTTTACTTCTTTATAAAAGATTAATTTTTTATTAAAAATAAATTACTTTTAGCTCTTAATCTTAAATAATATTTATTATTATAATATAACTTAATAAACTTTATTAAGTATTTTATATATACTTATTTAACTTTATTCTAGTATTCTTTTAATATAAGATAAAAGTAAAATTAAATTAAGTATACCTTAAAATAAAGAATATACTTTTCTTTAATATTTAATATAATAATAAAGTAACTTTCTTCTTTATCTTTATATTAAGTAATAACGTATTAATTATATCTTAATATTATTTTATAGTATTTAATAATATAATTTATCTTATAATAATTATAATATTAACGTAAATTAAAGGTTTTATTATAAGATTTAATATTAAATATCTTAGCTTTATATATAAGTTTAATTTAATATCATTTATTTACTTACTTTATTTCTTTAAACTTTTAAAATTAAAATTATTTATATTATAATATTACTTTAAGAGTAATACGTTATAACACGTATAAATTTCACGTTATTTTCTTTATTAAAGTTAATAATAAGGTTTTCTTTTTTTAATATATTAAATAAAAAAGGCCTTTATTATAATACTAAGAATTCTTATATAAATTATTACTTTTAACTTAAAGGTAGCTTAAGTTTAATTTATATTTTCCTTAAAAAATGTTAAGAACTAGCTATATTATACTACTATAAGTATATATCTTTTAAAAAGTAAAAATAAACTTAAGAAAAAAGAGAAAGAAAAAGAAAGGTTTCTCTCTTTTTACCTCTCTTTATATCTTTATTTAACTTATAAATTATTTAAATTAAATTTAAGTTACCTTTATAATAGATTTAACTTAAGCTTAAGCTAATAGCTTAAGCTTTTAATATACTTTTTTACTTATTTAAGCTCTTATAATACTTAATTAATAATTATATAAAGTATATTATACTCTTTTTTTATCTCTTATATTTATTTATTCTTATTACTTTATAAAAGTAATATAAATTAAGTATAAATTAATTCTCTTATAGTATTTTCTTCTTATTCTTTATAATCTTTATTTTTACTTTTACCTTAAAATAATTTTAAATCTTATTATATGCTTTCTTTATAATATTTATTTATTAAGCACTTAAATTAATCTTTTTATTCTTATATTAACTTAAAAGAAAAAAAAGAAATAATATAATTAATATTATTAATACTTTTTTACTCTCTTTTATATTATATTTTAAGTATTACTTAAAAGAGTTTATTATAAAAAGTAACTTTCATAAAAATAAGATTTTTAATAATAAAAAGCTTATTAATTCTTATATATAATATTATAGTTAATTATTAAATATTAGCTATTATAAATATACTTTTAATTCTAATATAATTTATTAATTTTATTATAATACTTAAAGGTAATATAATTAAAAGTTATATATTTATATTATAAACTTTAATCTTAATTATTAATAAAAGAAAGTTAAATATCTTATTACTTATAATAATTATATTATTATCAAAGCTATTAAAAAAAGTATTAATATTAAAACCTTTTAAGTTAAGTTTACGTATAAGTTCTTTTTTATAATAAAAAAGTTTTAATTTATACTTACTTATACTTATATTAATTTTAATTTAAGTTAAATAATTAACTCTCTTATTAAGTTTAATTAAAACTTTTTATTTATAACTTAATAAGCTATTATTCTTAGTATATCTTTTACACTTATTATTTATTATAATAGTACTATTATTTACTAGAATTTAAGCTATTAAGTAATAATTATAGATTTCTATTATAATTAAACTAGTATTACTTAAGCCTTTAATTAGCTTATTAATAATTAACGTTTTAACTATAAAAAATATATTATATAAATAGCTTATCTTAAAAGAGTAATTAAATCTATTAACTTATCTTTTATTAGCTATAATTAATATTTTATTTACGCTTATAATATTACTTTATTAAGATTTTCTTCTATTCTCTTTAATTTTATTACTTATTATTAGCTTTTTAAATAATCTCTTAATAATTTTAATAAGCTTATTTTAATTAAGAATCTTTATTTTATTAGTTTTATTATACTATTAATTACCTTTATTTTTTACTTAATAATACTTTTACCTTTTATAACTTAATAGTTAATTACTTTTACTTTTTACTTAAATATATTTTTATCTCTTATAATTAAGTAATTAATTACACTTATTTTAAAGCTATAATATCTCTTTAAAAGAAAATAGTTTAATATTAATTAAAACTAGTATTTTAATAATTCTTTATTAATAAATAAAAGAAAGAATAAGTATAAGAGAAAGGCCTTTAATTATTTTTAAAATACCTTTAATTAAGCTTTATCTTATAGCTTTTTCTCTTATAAAACTAGTTTTTATACCTATAATATATTATTTTATTAAGATTTCTTATTATACATTAATAGTATTAATATTAATAGTTTTACTTTTATTAATATTACTTTAAGCTCTTAATTTAATTTTAATTTATACGCTCTTAATTAAAGATTTACTTATCTATTAAGTATATTAATTTTATTAATTTATTTAACTTAAGTTTTTTCTTATTTACTTAATTTAAAGCTAAAAACTTTAATAGTTTTCTCTTAATATTACTTTATTTACTCTAATAAAAGTATTTATTACTTTTTATTAATAGTTTATTTTATTTTATCTTTTAATTAATAAGAATTATTTCTCTTTATTATTATTAATTTATAATAATTTAAACGTTATTTACGTAAATATCTTATATTTAAATTAATTATATATTATCTCTTTTAATTACGTTAATTACCTATTAAAGTAAAGTGTTTTTTTTTATTTTCTTTAATTATAGTATTTATAATTAATTAATTTAAAAAATTTATTAGTCTCTTATAATCTTTTTACTTATATAATTTAAGGCTTATAAATTATATTATTATTTCTATTACCTTTATTTTAATTTATTATAAGCTTTTATTACTTTTACTTTTATATAAGTATTATTATAATTATAATAATTTAAGTGTAATATAAAGATAATATAAAGCTATTATTTTATTTTATATTCTTTTATTAGTTTTTAAAACGCTTTAATATTATTATCTTTTATATATTTTTTAATAACTTTTAAGTTAATTATATATAATTTACTTATTTTATATAAGCTATTTATTTTTTATCTTTTTTTAATACGTTTTTTATTATAAGAATTTTCTTTACCTTAAATTCTTTTATTAATTAATTACTTATTTTATTATTTATTTATATTAACTTAAAGTTTAATTTAAAGTTTTATAACTTTTAAAATAAAAGTAAGTTATAAGTTATATATTTTAAAAGATTAACGTAGAATATTAAGTAAATATTACTTAAAATATTTAATTTTATTATAAGTAATATTAATATATTTATAATCTTATATTTTATTATAATTTAATTTAACTTTTTACTTAATTAATTTATTTAATATTTTATAAGTTTAATTAAATATTATCTTTAATCTTAAACTTTTTTATTAAATATTATTATTTATCTCTTAAGTTTTAAGTATATTATTAAATAAATATAATTATAAATTAAGTTAAGTTTATTTCTTTTTATAAGTAATTAATAAATATTATTACTTTTCTTTTTATTAAAATCTTTAATTCTTATATATAAGATAACTTTTAAATTATAATTATATTAAGTTTATATAAGGCTTTATTTAAACTTATTTTAATTATAATTAAACTTTAATTATTTAAAGTTAATTAATAAGTTATAAGATATTTTATTTAATTAAATTACTTAAATAAAATTATAACTTAAAGAATTACTTATATCTTTTAATTTATACGTTTTATATTATTATTTATTTATAAGTAATATATTATAAAAAGAAGCTAAATTATTTTTATAAGTTTATAAAGTATTATTTAAAATTTATTAAGTTAATTTAATTTATAATTTATAATAATTTATTTAAAGAATTTATAAAACTATTATTAATATTACTTAAAACGTTTTATATATACCTTAACTTTTATTAATATTATAGCTTTTAATTATATATATTTAAATAATTAATTTATAATAATTATTAAGTATTTAATATTTCTCTTTTTATAAGTAAAAAGGTTTATTATAAAGTTAATTAAGATTTATAACTAATATTTATTTATAATTAAAATTAACTATAAAAGTCTTTATTAAAGCTATTTACTCTTATATCCCTTATAATAGTAATAGTTACGTTAACGTATAAACTACGTAACGTCTTAAAATATTCTCTTCTAGTAATAGTTCTATTAAAGTAACTTAAAGATATTATTTTTTTTAAGATAATTTACTATTAAAAAGTTATATACGTATTATATAAGTATTATTATAAGTAGCTTTTACTTTAAGGCTTAAGTATAACTTTAAAATAATAATATTTTATATATAAAAAGAGTATAATTTATAATTTATTCTCGTATATTTACATTCTTAAAAAACCTTTAAATATTCTCTTAAATAGCTTTAATTTAATGAACTATTATTTTATTTTTATATAAGCTTTAATCTTATAAGCTTTAAAGATAATAATTATTAAATATCTTTATTTTTAGTAAAAAGTTAATAGTTTTATTAGTTTTTTCTTTATTATTAATTATTAAAGTTAAGTTACTTAATAAAATAAGTAATATATTTATTAATTATATAATACTATTAAAGTATTACACTTATATTTTAAGTTTATAATAAAGGTAAAAGTTAAATAAAAAAAGTATTTTTATTTAATATACTTATTTCTTGAATATTTTCTTTAATAAAATAAAGTATTTTAAGTTTTTATAATTTATAAGAATTATAAATAATTATATAATACTTTAAAGTTTTATTCATTAAGCTTTTAAGTAAAAGATAATAATTAAGAGTTTCTTATTATAAATAATATAATTTTTTCTTAAGATTATAAGCTTTATAAAGTAATATATTATTAAGTAAAAAACGCTATTATTAAATTATAATAAATATTCTTTAAGAGTATTAATTAAGTAATTTATCTTTATAATTATTATTTTTATAAGATTTTATTATTTTAAGATTAAGTATAATATAAATACTTTTTTTAAAGACTTAAAAGTATTATTATAATTCTTAAATTACTTAAATTAAATACTCTTTTTTAATAGCTTTAAAAGTTAGCTTATAAGAGATAAAAAATTTAATATAAAGTTTTAATAAAAGTTTATAAACCTTAAAAATTCTTAAATCTCTTATTAATATATAAGAGATTTTTAATTATATATTACCTTTATTTTCTTTAAGTTAAGTTAGATTTCTTTACTTATATAAATAATAAACCTAAGATATTTTATCTTTTATACGTAAAAAGTATATTTCTTAATATTTAAATATAGCTTTATTACGTAAAGTTTTATTAATACCTTATAAACTTTTTATATATAATCTTTTTATAAGTTACTTAAGTAAATTAAAATATTATTTAAATAAGCTATTATAAAATCTCTTAATATTTTTTTAAAGATATTATTAATGTAACGTTAAAATATTATAAAAATACTTATTAGCTTAAATAAATATATTAATTACTTAAATAATTTAAATTTAATTTAAAATACTATTAAATACTTTTCTCTTAAAGTAATTTAAAGCTTATAAAACGTTAAACGTATATTTAACTTTATAAATTATTTAACCTTAAAAAAAAATATAATATTTTTTTAATTAATAAGAATAAGTAATAGTTTTACTTTATAACTTTATTTAAAATATAATAGTTAATATAAAATTATTAGCTTTTATTAGGCTTTTTTATAAGTAAAATTAAAGCTATTATTAATAAAAAGCTTATATAAATTTAATTTTTATTTATTAGGTTTATAACTTATTTTTTAATCTTTAATAAATATTTATATAATATATTATAAAGTAATACTTATAATAACTTAAAGTTAAAGTTATTTAAGCGCTTTTTTAATTATATATTATATAATAGTATTTATACTTATAAGTTAAAGAAAGTTAAATAGTATATTTAATTATAATTATATTATTAATATAAGAGAATAAGTATATACTTAAGTCTTTAATTTAATAAGTTTTATCTTTATAATTAATTTTATAAGATCTTTTATTAATATTTTATTAAGTCTTTTAATTAATCTTATATAAGCTTATATTATATAATTAAATTATTTAAGTTATTTAATTACTTATTTACACTTATAATAAGCTATAGCTTATAATACGTGTAATTAAAATTACTAGTATTTTAAAAGTATTTAATTACTTTATTTAAATTAATTTATTACTTATTTAAGAACCTTATTACTTTTAAGAAGTAAGTTATAAAAATTAAAAAGTAACTAGATTATAATACTTAAACCTTTAAATATATTGTATTTTTTGTAGTTTTTACTATACTATATTATATTATATTATAATGTAATATATTATAATACATTATAAGATAAGAATACCTATAAATGTATTATAAGGCTAAAAAATATCTAATATTATAAATAAATGCTTATATAAGCATATTATATATTAAAATAAAGCTAAAAATCACGTGATTTTAAATCTTTAAAAATTAACTTTAAAATGTGGATATTAAGCGAGATATTAAGCTTTAAAGTTATGTCCTAAAATAAAGAGTAAGTAAAGTGGGGCGAATTTTTAATTGCTTATAACTTTTTAATATAATAGCTTATAATGGTAAAAAGTCGGTTATTTTAAAGAGCTAATTTAGCTCTTTTTAATGATATAAAATTTTCCCTTATAACCCTTATAATTAGCCTTATAATCCTAAGTTAAAAAAATAAGAGTCTTTTTTACTTAAAATACATTTATAAGTATTTTCGTAATATAATGTAATGTATTTAAATACAATACACGAAAATATAATACAATATAAAATATAATACACAACACACTTGTATTTATTATATTTGTAAGAGCTCTAATAATACTATATATAGAGTTATAGGTATATATATATATTACGTTTAAGCTAATAAACTAGAGTTACTTTCTATAATAAAATCTTTTAAATAACACTTAAAGTATAAGGTAAAAAAGAGTAAAAAAGTATTAATAATATTAATTATATTATTTTTTTTTTTCTTCTTTTAAATTAATATAAGAATAAGAGAATTAATTTAAGTACTTAATAAATAAATACTATAAAAAAGCGCGTGTAATAAGATTTAAAATTATTTTAAGGTAAAAGTAAAAATAAGAGTTATAAAAAACAAGAAAAAGATATTATAAAAGAATTAATTTATATTTAACTTATATTACTCTTATAAAGTAATAAAAATAAATAAATATAAGAAGTAAAAAAAAAGTATAATACGCTTTATATAATTATTAATTAAGTATTATAAGAGCTTAAATAAGTAAAAGAGTATATTATAAGTTTAAGCTATTAGCTTAAGCTAAAATTAAACTTATTATAAAGGTAACTTAAACTTAACTTAAATAATTTATAAGTTAAATAAGAATATAAAGAGAGGTAAAAAAGAGAAAACCTTTTTTTCTCTTTCTCTTTTTTCTTAAGTTTATTCTTACTTTCTAAAAACGTATACTTATAGTAATATAATATAGCTAGTTCTTAATAAATATTTAAAAAAATTTATTATTAAAAAGCTAAGCTAAAAATAAGGAAAAATAAGTTAAAATAAAGAAATATTATAATTTATTCTCTTATTTTAGCTTAAATTTAAAAAAATTTATATTAAATGAAAATTCAGCTTTTTCTAGTAATAATAAAGCTATTTTTAAAGTTAAATTTATAAATAATATTAAAAATAAGAAAGAAGAGAAAGATAATAATATTTATAATATATAATAGCTTTATATTAGTATAATATAAAGCTTTTAATATCTTTTTTAAATTTTATAATAATAAGAAGAATTTTACCTTTATAAAGATATTTATATTAGTATTATAAGTTATATATTTAAAAAGTTACTTGTGTTTATATTTTTTTAAATTATATAAATTTAATATTTACTCTTTTTATAATATATTTTTAAATATATTATTAATAATTAATTATATAAAAAATAGTATTATATTCATATAATTTTAAGGTTTATAATAATATATTATTTACTATTATATTCTTAATAATTATTAAGATATTAAGTAATAAAACCTAAAAATTTAAGTTTAATATTATATAAACTTTAAAAAAAAGAATGTAAAAATAATAATACTTAAGTAATATAATTAATTAACGCGTTAATAGCTTTAAAGTATTTAATTTTATAAAATTTATATATTTAAAGTTTAAACTTTCTATTTTAAATTTTTAATAATATATATTAAATAATAAAAATATAAATAACTCTTTTATTATATAACTTATAATAATATAAGTTAATGTATTTTAAAGAACTAAAATAGCTCTATTTAACTATATAAAAAAATTCTTATAAGCCTTATAATTAGCCTTATATATATAAGTAAAAGATTTATTAGTGTTTTTCCCTAATAATATATTTATAGGTATTTTAAGAATATAATGTATTATATTTAAATATAATACACGAAAATATAATATAATATAAAATATAATGTATAATGCACTTATATTTACTATATTTATAAGAGCTTTAAGTGTAGTTTTACTATACTATATTCAGAGCATTAACAAGAAAACTACATTTTCATTTTTTAAAAAAGCTTAAATAATTAATAATAAATCTAATAAAATACTTGAATTATAATAATAAATACATAAAATAGCTAATATTATAGCCAATCAGCTTATTTAAAAAGGTGGGTCCCTTTAGCTTTTTGTAAGCTTAAAAACTAGATTATATAGTTTTCTAAAAACTTACTACACTATACTACACTACAAAAACTACAAAATGTAGTTTTTAAAGTTTTAGGCTTATAATAGTATATAAGGACCCACTTTTTTTATTATAAGCTTATAATTTTAGATTTATGCTAGTTATTCGTAAAACTTATAATTCTATAAGTATTTTATTAGATTTAATATAATTTTTTATATTCGAAACTACAAAAACTATAAAACTACAAAACTACACTACTTCCAATGCTCTGACTATATTACATTTTTGAAATTAGTGTAATTTATAGTATTAATTAATTTATAAGCTATTATTAGCTAATATAATTAATAAGCTAAAATAAAGTTAAATTTACTTACTAATATTAGTATTAATAAGTAGAGATTAATTAGCTTAAATAAGCTAAAAATAGGGATTAAAAAACTAATAAAAATAAAATAAAAATAAAATAAAAGGGAATTATAAGGGAATTATATTAAGTAAGTAAGTATTACTTGATATTATTATTATAAGTAAAGTATATTAAATATAATAAATTTAAAAATTCTTATTATTTATATATAAATATCTTATAAAATAATAATATTTATAGTATTACCCTATAACTTAAATATAAAATATTAAATATTAAAGTTATAAGAAATATATTAAAGTTATAAATAATATATTTAAATACCTTAAAACTTTTTATATAAAATAATATTTTATACTTTCTTTTTATATATATTATTTCTTATATTATAATAGATTTTATATTTTTTACTTAACTTTTTTATTTTTAAATTTTATTATAAAAAAAGTTTTATTAAAAAAAAGCTTATATAAGTATATTATAAATTAAAATAAAGCTAAAAATCACGTGATTTTAAATCTTATAAAATTAACTTTATAACGCTATTAATAAGTAAGTTATTAAGCTTTAAATCTCTTATTTTAAAAAAGTAAATCTTAATTTTTAGTTAAGATTTAACCTATTATAACTCGCTTAATTTATAAGCTATACGTATAAAAGCTAGTGTATTATAAAGATTTAAATTAGCCTTATTTAAGTATATTAATTATAATCTTATAAGTCTTATAATTAACGTTATATATATAATTAAAATTTCCCTTTATAATTATATATTACACTATAAATATAATTATAGTATAGTTTAATTATATTAAAACTATAAAAACTATACTATACTATAAACTATACTAAAAAACTATATATAGTATAGTTTTTTTATTAATACTCTATTATTTATTAAGCTTTACTTTATTTCTATTTTATATTCTTTCTTAATAGTTTAATAATTAAGCTTATTATTTAAGTATATCTTTTAATTTACACTTTATAATAGTTTATTAATTTTTAAAAGAACCTTATATTCTTTTAATCTTTATATATCTTTTACTTTAAAATCTTAAGTATTTTTACTTTAATAAGCTTTTATTTATACGTTTTATAAATAAATTTTATTATAATAATTATTAAATAATAAAACTTTAATTTTAACGTTAATATAATATAATTTATTAGCTTAAACTTTATAAGTACTTTATTAATAATAATTAAATATTCTAATATAAATTTTCTTACTTTTAATAATATCTTTTTATTATTATAAGTAATAATAAATTCTTTTATTATTATATTATTTATAAAAGAAGTATATATATTTAATATAAGGTTATATAAAATTCTTCTTATAATTCTTAAAAATTAAGCTATTAAGTTTATAGCTTCTTATAATAATATATATAATTATAATAAGCTTATTAACGTAAAAATTATAATTATATTTTTATTTACTTTTATAAGAGTTATTTAAGTATAACTTAAAAGTAAGTTTATAATAAAAAGAATCTTATATATATTAAATCTTTTATTAAATTTATTTACTTTAAATAAAATATAAGTATTTTATATTATAATTTTATTATAATTACTTATTAAGAGAATAAAGTATACTTCTTTATTCTTTTTTCTTATAAAAAAGTAAAAATTTTAATATAACTTATAGCTTTCTTTTAAATACTTATATTTTATCTTATTTTTTAATAATTCTATTAATTTAACTTAAAGCTTTAATAATATAAAAATTATTTTTACTTTTTATACTTTATATTTAATTATTTTAATAACTTAAAAGAGTATAATAATAAAATTTACTTTATTATAATAAAATAAGTTTTATATAAAAGTTAATTTATAATTTTTAAGAATAATCTTAAAAATATAAACTTTCTTTAATTATAAGAAGTTTTTAATCTTTTTAAGTACTTAATTTAATATCTTTTAGCTTACTTTAAATTCTCTTAATTATTTAAAGAATCTCTTTATAATATATTTTAAGTATTTATTATCTTTTTTAACTTAATTTTTAACTTATTTTTATTTTTTTATTTTTTAATTATAATTACCTTAAAATATTATCTCTTAATTATACTTTATTAGCTTTTCTCTTATATAGAATATTTACTTAAAGATTAATTACTTATATCTTTTATAGCTTTTTTATTATTACCTTTATTTACTTACTTTATTTTTAATATACTTTTTTAATTATTAAAGCTAGTATTTTCTTTTCTTTCTTAATAAATAAAGAAATAAACTCTTCTTAAAGTTTTTCTTTTAATAGCTTATAGAATTTATTATAAGTAATATTATCTTTCAGTTCTTTTTAAAGAGTTACTTATATATTAAATTCTTTATTAAAAGTTAAAGACACGTAAATAGCTTTCTTTTCTTTTTTCTTTAATACTTTCTTTAATATTATTATACCTTTTCTTTTATTATATTTAACTTATCTTTAATTTATAAATCTTATCTTTTTAGTCTTTTTAATTAAGCTATTAATTAAGATTTTAATAATATTAAATTTATAATTAAAGTTATTAGTTTAAATATTAACGTACATAAAATTATAGAATATATTTAATAGTTTAATCTTACTTTTATAAAGTCTTATTTTTAAGAATAAGTTTCTCTTATTATTTATAGACTATTATAGTTCACGTAATAGTATTAACTAATAACTATTCGTAAATTAATTAATATAAACTCTTTTATATATATCTTAAGTTTATCTTAACTATTAAGAGTTATATAAGTTACTTAATTCTAAATATATTTTACTATTATTAGGTCTATTAAAACCTATATTATAGCTATTTAATTACTATTTAACACTTATCTTAATATATTTAGCTTACTTAAATTAAATAAAGCTAGTATTTCATTATATATTTTCTATGTTTAACGTAATTCAAGCTCTTATAAATATAGTAAATATAAGTGTATTATATATTATATTTTATATTATATTATATTTTCGTATATTATATTTAAATACATTACATTATAAGACTAAAATACCTATAAATGTATTTTAAGTAAAAAAGACCCTTGTTTTTTTACCTTAGAATTATAAGGCTAATTATAAGGGTTAGAAGAGAAAATTTTATATTATTAAAAAGAGCTAAATTAGGATTTTAAAATGCCTTACTTCTTACTATTATAAGTTACCACATTAAAAAGTTATAAGTAATTGAAAATTCGCTTCGCTTTACTTACTTTTTATTTTAAGATATAACTTTAAAGCTTAATATCTCGCTTAATATCTACATTTTAAGGTTAATTTTTAAAGATTTAGAATCACGTGAAATTTAGCTTTATTTTAATATATAATATACTTATATAAGCATTTATTTATATTATTAGATATTTTATAGCCTTCTAATATATTTATAGGTATTTTTATCTTATAATATACTATAATTTAGTATAGTAAAAAATATAAAAAATATAATACATTGAAAGGTTTAAACGTAATATAAGTAATATTTAATTACGTTTAATCTTATTTAATACTCTAATACTAGGTAAATAATAGTTTTCTTTTTACATGTTCTTTTACTTTCTTAATATCTTTTAATTATTAGAATTAAATAGTTTAGAAAAATTTAATATTTTTATTATAAGTAAGTAAGTCTTTAATTATACTTTATTAGCTATATAATATATCTAATACTTTTTATATAATTAATTCTATTATTTAGGATATAATCAGAGCATTAACAAGAAAACTACATTTTCATTTTTTCAAAAAGCTTAAATAATTAATAATAAATCTAATAAAATACTTAGATTATAATAATAAATACATAAAATAGCTAATATTATAACCAATCAGCTTATTTAAAAAAGTGGGTCCTTCCAGCTTATTATAAGTTTAAAAAATAGATTATGTAATTTTTTAAAAACACACTACACTACACTTAGAGCATTGGAAGTAGTGTAGTTTTATAGTTTTATAGTTTTTGTAGTTTCGAATATAAAAAATTATATTAAATCTAATAAAATACTTATAGAATTATAAGTTTTACGAATAACTAGCATAAATCTAAAATTATAAGCTTATAATAAAAAAAGTGGGTCCTTATATACTATTATAAGCCTAAAACTTTAAAAACTACATTTTGTAGTTTTTGTAGTGTAGTATAGTGTAGTAAGTTTTTAGAAAACTATATAATCTAGTTTTTAAGCTTACAAAAAGCTAAAGGGACCCACCTTTTTAAATAAGCTGATTGGCTATAATATTAGCTATTTTATGTATTTATTATTATAATTCAAGTATTTTATTAGATTTATTATTAATTATTTAAGCTTTTTTAAAAAATGAAAATGTAGTTTTCTTGTTAATGCTCTGACTACACTACACTACAAAAACTACATTTTGTAGTTTTTGAAGTTTTAAGCTTATAATAGTATATAAGGACCCACTTTTTTTGATATTAGCTTATAATATAGAATCTATACTAGTTATCCGTAAAACTTATAATCTTATAAGTATTTTATTAGATTTAATATAGTTTTTTATATTCGAAACCACAAAAACTATAAAACTACAAAACTACACTACAGTTAATGCTCTGGATATAATACGTATAATATTAAATTTATATTAAATAAGTAATTCTTTTCTCTCTTTATTATAATTAAGTAATACTTAAGTAAGTTTTATAAAAAGAATACTTTAAATTAATAAAATATAAATAATATTTAATATAATATATAAATAAATTAAAGTTTATATATTTTTAAGGTAAAGATAAATTCTTATCTTTTTATATATATATATAATTTTATTAAAGAATAAAATTATAAATATATTCTTTATAAGTATATATCTTTAAATTTATTTAAAAAGTAAACTTTATACTAATAATATTTTCTTATAAGCTATTATTTATTAAAATATATATTATTAAAATATATATAAGAGATACTCTCTTATAATTAATTATACTTATAAGTATAATAACTTTTACGTATACTTAAAAATCTCTTAAAATTATAAAATTAAGTTTACTTAAAAGTTAATTTAATAATTAATTAATTTAAGTATACTTTAAAGCTTTTTTATAAGTAATACTTAAAGTTTATATTTATATTTATTAAAAGTATATTATTTTTTTTATTTAAGATTCTTATTATATTTTAATTATTTTTAATATAATTCTTTATAATTAATATTATATTAAATATTAAAATTACTTAATTTAATTTTAAAGTATTTTTATTTATAAACTTAATAAATTTCTTTAAAAAAGTTATTAATTTTTTATTATATTATTTAATATTATTAATATTATTAATATAATTCTTAATTTTATTTCTTATTAAAGTTATAAGACTTAAAAGTAATTAATATAAGTTTTTTAATAAAACGTTAATTTTTTTAAAGAGTATTTCTTTATATAATTATATTATAATTCTTTTAATTAAATAATTTCCCTTTAATTATATTATTTATACTTATTTATTAATTTTATCTTTAATAAGTTTAATTATATTTAACTTAACTTTATTATTTTAAGTTATAACTTTACTCTTTTTATTTTTATTTTTAATATTATTTTAATTATTCTTAAGCTTTACTTACTTATATATATTTATATTTACTTAAAGAATAACTTTAAATTTAAAATTATAATTTTAAGTACTTTTTATTATATATATTTTAAATATTATAATTATTATAATAAATAAGAGTTTAATTAAAGGTAAATTATAAGAATTACTTTTTTTAAGTATTTACTTAAATATATTTATTTATTTTAACTTCTTTTATAATATTTTAATCTCTTTTTATAATATATTTTATTTCTTTAATAAAATATTTTTAAAGTATTTTATTTAATATAAGTATATATAAACGTATATATTTAAAAATAATTTAACTTAAAGTATAATAAGCTTTTTTATATAACTTTTAATAATAAGAAATTAAAATAAAAGTTATAATAATATAATATATTTTTTATATTTAATATTAATTATAAGAATATATATATTTACGTTATATTAAATAAAGCTAAGTACTTAATTATACTTTAAGTAAAAGTATTTATTAAAAAAATATTATATATTATTATAATAATAATATTAAATCTTTTAATATTCTTTTATATAAATATAATTCTTTATTCTTAAATTAAATATAATTAAATTAAATGAATTTTAAATTATTTCAATTAAGCTTATTACTTTTTTAAGATAAGTTCTTTTAATATTACTTAAGTTATTCTTTTAAATTAATTTATTTTTTAAGTTATTTAATTAATATAATTTTTATCTCTTTAAATTACTTTATAATTTTATTTATTTAATTAAAAGAAAAATTAATAATAAAGTTAAATTTTTACTTTCTCTTTAATTTTTATTTACTTCTTTAAATATAAATTTATTTTAATATAAGCTTTATTTCTTATAATTATTTAAGTTACTTTTAAGAATATCTTTTATTAATTTATAAATAATCTTTAAAGTATATTTTTAATTTTAAAGTAAATATTTTAATTTTAATATAATTAAGTTATAATTTATAAGTTTAAGCTTAACTTATATATACTTATTTAATTTACTTTAAAGTATAATATACTTTTTTAAAATAATTTTACTTTATAAATACTCTTTTTTACTTATAAAGCTTATAATTAAATAATTAAGTAAAGCTTTTATAAGATATTTAATTAAAAGATAAATTTTATTTATATAAAAGATTTAACTTTACTTTATAAGCTTTAATAAAAGTATAATTAATAAAAAGTCTTAAAAATCTCTTTTAAATATTAAGTATTAAGACTTTTTAACTTATTTATTATAATTTTTATTTAATTTTAATTAATTATATTATATTATAAAAGAAGTTTTTTCTTAACTTTAATTTAATTATTAATAATTATAAGAGTTTTAATATACGTTTTTTTAAGAGAAGTAATATTATATTTTAATATTTTTATTTACTTTTTCTTTAAAATAATTAAAATAATTATCTTTTTCTTAAATTTCTTTAAAAAGTTAAAGATATTCTTTTTATTAAAGAGTTTAACTTTAAAGACTTTTTAAAATATAATTAAAATTTTTTATTTACTTAAAGCTTTTTTAAGAATTTTAATAAATCTCTTAAAGTTAAAGCTTATATTAATAAATAAAGTAAAGTTTTATTAGCTTATAACTTTAAATAAGTTTTTATTATAAGTTATAATAAAATAAATTAATTAATCTTAAAATATTTAACTTTTTAATTATAAGCTTTTTTTTCTTTAAGTTAAAATCTTAAAGAAAGTATTATTAATAAAAATATAAGTTTTTCTTAATAACTTTTTATTCATTAATAATAAATAAATTAATAAAATCTTTTCTTTTAAATTCTTTTTAATTATTTAATTAATTATATTTAAGAAATATTTATTTTAATTTACTTAACTTAAAAATAAGCTTTTATATCTCTTTTAAAAATAATTTTATTATAAAAATAATTTTATAAGTTAAAATAATAAATATTATAATATTATTTCTTATAATTAATTATAAGATTATAATTATTAAGAATATTATAAGAAATATTATATTCTTTTAATTAATTAATTAATTCTTTCTCTTTTTAATTCTTTTTAATTAATTTAAGTTATTTTAATAAAAGTTTTCTTTTTAATTATAAGTTTATTAATATTTAAAGAATAAGTATATTTTTATTTTAATTAAAAACCTTTAAAGTAACTTTTTTTTAACTTAATTATAATAATTCTTATTTTATTATAATTTCTCTTTATATAATTAAATAATTTAAATTATTTTTATAATTTACTTATAATTTCTTTTTTAATTTTAATTTATTTTATTATAATTATAATTCTTTTATATTCTTTTAAACGTAAATATTATTAAGCTTTTATACTTATTTAAATTTATTCTTATAATAATTAAAAAGTATTTTTTATAAGAGATTAAATAATTCTTTTTTAATAAAAATATTACCTAAGTAAAACTATTATTTCTATTAACTTAAATATAATATATATATATATTAATAACTTTATACGTAATATTATAATTTAATTACTTTTTAATTCTTATAACTTACTTTTTAAAGCTAATAAAGTCTTTAAATAAGTAATAAATTAATTTAAATAAAGTAATTAAATACTTTTAAAATACTTATAATTTTAATTATATATATTATAAGTTATAGCTTATTATAAGTGTAGTAATTAAATAACTTAAATAATTTAATTATATAATATAAGCTTATATAAAATTAATTAAATAATTTAATAAAATATTAATAAAAGATCTTATAAACTTATTATAAAGATAAAACTTATTAAATTAAAGACTTAAGCGTGTATTTATTCTCTTATACTAGTAAATTAATAGTAATATAGCTATAATTAAATGCACTATTTAATTTCCTTTAACTTATAAGTATAAATACTATTATATAATAAGAATTATAAATAATAAAAAGAAGATAATATAAGAAAGTTATTTTATAATTAACTTATATTACTTTTATTAAGTAATAAAAATAAATAATATAAGAGGTAAAAAAAGAGTATAATATATCTTATATAATTATTAATTAAATATTAAAAGAGCTTAAATAAGTAAAAGAGTATATTATAAGCTTAAGTTAATAACTTAAGCTTAAATTAAACTTAATATAAAGGTAACTTAAATTTAACTTAAATAATTTATAGGTTAAGTAAAAATATAAGAGAAGTAAAAAGAGAGAGACTCTTTTTCTTTTTTCTTTTTTTTCTTAAGTTTATTTTTACTTTTTAAAGATATATACTTATAATAGTATAGTATAGCTAGTCTATAATAAATAGCGCTTAAAGAGAGCTTAAAAAATTAATAGCTTATAAATATATATATATTTATTAAAAATACTAAAAATCGCGTTTTTAAGTAATTTAAAGCTTACTTAATATAACGTTTATTGAGAAATTTATATATTTAATTAACTACTTTAACATTTCATTAAAAGCTATTATAACTATACATTTATATTAAAAATATACTATAAGGTATAGTAGCAAGTTAGCTAGCTAAATTTAGTTAGTGGTGGGGCAAAACGCACCCCGAGTAAAATTTAAACGCACCCCGAGCAATTCACATTAGTGGGGCTAAGGTGAGTCTTATTGTGTCACATTATCCATTCCGTTAACTCCGCGCTTCAAAGAAGCAGCTTGCATTCACGCTCCTGCATGCACGACATCTTGTGCGTTCCTGCCAGGCGGCTAATGGTTGGCTGACTGCTTGCCTTTTGTGAAACCACTTCTCCGCATGGGACAGGATGCGTTCTCACGGAATCGTGCTCCGTGCGTATGACTCCTCTGGCGCCTGTTAAGGCGGCCACTGACCACGACCTTTGCCGTGGCCATGCCTCTCCAGTCGTCAGTCGCTCTTTCACATCGCCGTCACCGATGGCGAGTGAACAAATTCGAAAACGACAGATTAAACAAGACATCTCGCAAAACCATCACCGTGCAAAAAAGCGGAAGGCAAGAAGTACCCGTGCCGTCGCTCCCAAATTTCCCCCAGCTTTTTACGACGACTTATCCGAGATACCCTTAACACTCAACATCCTGCGAGAATTAGATCAGAGGAACGACGCGCGCGCAAAGACGGAAAAACGAACCAACCCCATCGGTTCACTGCCCAAGGATCTTTCTCGATTCTCAAGACGCGGTGGCCCAGATCTGCAGCACCTTAGAGAGGTATGACAGCTCGACCGGCTCTGTTTCTACGACCAACTAATTTACATACATAAGTTTTCGAGCAAGACACGAAACCCTTCGATAATGGAAAATACTAGTTCCAGCTCCCGAAGTCGACGGACGCTATCAACGAGAGCGACAAGTGTTACTTCTAGAAGCGGCTCAACGCGGTACGGGAAGGAGTTTGATCAACACCTTCGTGACCACGGTGTATATGTGAACAACCGTAAATCGAAACCGTTGAACACAGAGGAAACAAAGATGAGATTGGAACAGAGCCGCGCGTCCTTGTCGCCGTCACAATTCTCAGAGCAACAGTTTAAGGCATTTCAAAGGAAGAATGAAGATGCTGTGTTTAAATCTGATGTCATGGCTGATGTCATTCCCTTTATCTGTGGAGATTATCCCATTCCCAGCAAACAGAATGTCCTCTTCACCGAGCTTAAACCTCTCATTAATGGCAACGCCGTGAGACCAAAGCCAGATCATTTTGACGGCGCTGATCTTGCGGACCTTTATATGGAGGTACGAAATGACGAGGAAGTTAGGCAAAGAGTTATCCCTACAAAGCACCCCGGTGTTCCAGTGGCGGCCAACTTCTTCATAGAGGCCAAGGGACCTGACGGAAATGCATCAGTTGCACAGAGGCAGGCATGCTACGACGGAGCGTACGGTGCCCGTGCCATGCACACGTTGCAGAATTATGGGAAATCCCAAGCGGAATATGATAGAAATGCTTATACCTATAGCTCAATCTATCATCCTGCTACTGGCACCCTTCAACTGTACGCACATCATATTACAGCTCCTGCTAATACTGGAGGACGGGCAGAGTACCACATGACCAAACTATGTGGCTTTGATTTGACAAACAATCGCGCGACTTTTGTCGAAGGGGCCACGTTTTTTAGAAATGCAAGGCTGTTGGCCAAAGAACATCGCGACCGGGCCATCCAGGTTGCAAACGGAGAAGCTGCCGAAGTTAAGGATCGAAGTGACAATTAAGATCGAGAATCAGCGTCATGGCAGGATGCACATGATGCGCTTCAGGAAGGGATAGCCGAGACGTGCGGAAATAGTTCCAAACGCGATGCTGAGGCATATGACTTACTACTTGATTTGCATGGAGACGATGATTCACAGGAGCCAAGTCAAGTATCGACTGTACTAGGTTACGACGATCCATCTTTAAGCTTTACATCGAGTGTTACTTCCGCCTTGAGCAATGAGCCGGTGGCCCGATCGAAGCGCACCAGGCAACTCAACTCACCAGATAGCTCCTGGGGACGCAGTTCGTCCAAGAGTCGTACGCGCGTTGGCCTAAATCAGCTGCTTGCAAAGAAAGAGTAGGTTGTCCAATGACACAACGGTATGCTTTTGAATGGCTTTATTTTTCTCTGACTTTAATTGACTATGGACATACCATGCGGTGGACGTATTACCCTGTTGTAGTACTTTTCATAAATGTGCCTCTTCTCAATCTCCTCAATCCCTAATACACACTTCTGGTCTTTTGTCGTGCTCCCAATGATGTCCTTTATTTCCATGAGAAGGGCTGTGAGGCAGCTCCTTCATCCGGTAATGAGACCATAGGTGTCACTATAAGATTTTCTGGGACGGTTGGGGGTATGGCAGTTTTCGTCTTCTTCTTTTTCCCATTCGCGTCGAAAGACATGAAGCGAAATGCGACATCCTGGCGGTTTTTGGATCCGGGGCAGGATCTGCCAGCTTTGATGCACTGTTTGCAGGATGGCAATGCTTCATCACACTAAACAAGTTTGGAGTTGGTCAACACCGCTAGATAATCCGCCTGCTTTTATAACGTACCTTGATTCGGCGTTTTCTGCAAATCTCACAACCCGTCGAGGACCTGCCGGTAAACACCATGGTAACAACTGCTTCACTGCTCGAATGCCGAGTCAAATGGTTTGAGTGTTTCTGTTCACGAAAAAAGACTACTGTGGGCTGAGTTGTGAATTCTTAGGGTGAATGGGAGAGGTGTTTTGGCCGGGGCGCGACAGAGGATCCCTCGGATTTATAAGTCTGTGGACGAACGGATCAGCTTTTGTAGACACAAGGTACCTGGTCCAACGCCAATGAACAATATGAGCCTCTCAGTCTGGGGAAATGAGCTTGTCAAAACGGGTTTGCCCCGATTCAGGGCCAAGGGCAAGATAATCTCACCGTTTGATGGTCTTGCTTGAACCAAATAGCGGGCTCTACCATCGTCTGGCATGAAAGCATACTCTCAAAATGATATTCCGAGACTTCCCAAACAGCGCCTAGAAGCGAATGATCCAGATCTTACGCGAGTGAGCATATAGTGAAGTCCTGTCCATTTGGTTTGAGGACTTTCGGGCCGGACAATATAGCCATGTCTTATCCTGCAACAACTTCATTTAATGGCTCTGGGCCAGAGTTTCGTACTCATGGTCCACCAAGCTGAGCACCACTTTGTCAAGCATCGTCATGTCACATACACAAAAATTGAATGGTCGCCCGGCAGCTGCGATTTATTCCAGCGTTTCTTGGACCAAAATTTGACTCTATATATGCGTCGTGTGGTGGAATTCCTTGCCGGCAGCCCGCCTTACATAGTCAAGGTGGCCGGCTTCTAGCCAAACTTCCATCACAACCTGCTCTGCCTAGTCGCTTGGTGATTGTGACCCGGTCGATTCCATCACTAAACCTCTGGATATTCTCATTGAACCAGCGCTGCGCCTCCTCATCGTCACACGAGTCCAAGACATCGTCATCAAGCATAAGCTCCCCATATACATATGAAATACTCCACATTGCTAGACTCAATGTCCACATGCCTGCCACCGGCTCCCGCACTAATGTTCGAACGAAACTTTGAAGAAGAAGGGTGCCATCCGGGTAGAATATATTACCATCGCGAATGAGTGAATTACCTGACGTCGACTTGAGACGAATGTGGCTGTAAGATGATGGTAATAGCACGATTTTAGCTGTGCTCTTCTGTTGTGGAGGGAAGAGGAAACATGCTGAATTCCGATCCAGATTGCTATAATCGTTGATGATGCGATGGCAGATTGTTTCTCTCAACCTTCCTTGGTAGAATGTCGGGTCAAGTGATCCATACGACCAGGTCCAGTTCCGAAAGCTTGCCAATCGCAATTGCTGTACGGCATCATCGAACTGCTCGTCTTGGACGACAAGCATGTAGTTCTGTACTAAATCAGCATGGGTATACGGCGTTGACAATGCAGCGCTTACGTCGCAAACAAGTCGCACTCCGGGAGCGGCAATAGCTCTTTCACCTCAGACCAGGGCCGGGATGGAGCCTAGAGCGGAAGCGATGCATTCCATGAGGCCCAAATAATTTGAACATGGTTGGCCAGGAATTGTTGGGGACTACCATCCTCCAGTTAGTTGAGATGCCGTGGCGGATTCTGTTTCAAAGACGGCTGGTGATGTCGAAAGAGACCGCCCTGCTACACCAGGATACTGTACCGCAGCACTTGGCCATATTGGCATCCTTCCTTCACAATACCCTTCCCGACGCTCCATCAAGGGATACAGCTGGTGGTACACGCAATCAAAATATGGCACCGCAGAGCCAAATCCCAGGCGAACGCGTGGACGATTGTTGTGATTCGCCTCAGGATGCACCATCGAGATATCTATCCATCGATGGACACCGTAGGTTGCTTCCAAATGCTCTACAGCGCCATATCTCCGGCCGCAAATGAATGGCATCCGCCCGATCAAGACAGTTTTATGAAAGCCCTTGTATATAAATAGTGGCCAGTTACTTCCGTAAATGCCTGTTTAAATAACATCTAGCATGAAGCATTCCATTAATCTTGTTTAAACTAAACGACCATCCTGGAAACTTCCAACGTCCAATCTTGACGCAATTGGAAACGATTAGATCATGCCTCGGCCAAACGCCTCTCTGCCTCTTTCCCCCGAGGAGCTCGCTCAGGCTGTCGCAGATCTGGCGGAATACATGTCTCCGTCACAAGCGCGATTCAGCAGAGCATCTCAACCTGGCTTTTACAAAACTATCCCACTGCTTTTGTTGCGAAGAAACATTATGGTGTCTTCGTCTCAGCACTTGCGTTTCATAGATCTGATGGATCTGTTAAACACATTAAGATTGAGATATTCGACGTCAATGCCTGGCCCCAAAGACCTCAATACAACCTTGACAGTCCAGACAACGATGTAACTATGATCTCCATATCAGGCGTCCAGGTTCCTGTCTTTAATGCTCGCTGGCTTCTCCGCGAGAAGATAGTGACGGCTTTTAAGCGGCAGGGAACAAGGAAGGAGAATCAGACCTAGACGACGCTTGCGCTCTTCTGGATACCGTAGAGCCGAGCAGCGTAGACTTGACGAACAAGGAGGCGGCGGTCCGACACCTGATTGCGAGGAGGCCGTGCGTACGCCAGTCATTGGAGCTCAAAATCGTTTGTCCAGCCGTTCTGGGATTGCCATGGACTTGGAACGAACCGGCTGCGGTGTACTGGCGACGGGAAAAGGATCAGTTGCGATAACTTGACGCGGATCTTCGACGCCATAAGTTCAAATGGGACGAGATGACACAAGTGTGGTATTTAACCGCTGGGGGCGGAGACATTGCACTCTGGACTTGACAACGTACCAGTACTTATTGAGATGAATATTCAGTCATGGTGTAATGCGTTTTATGCTCTATTATGCATCCTTTGCTTCACCTAATTACGAGCTGAACTTGAGAACTGCCAGGTGTACTCTTCGAGCTTGACCGGTCTGATAGTGGATGTCTATCCGATGCTCCAAGTCACAGTTCCTGCACATTGCCCATGTCTTCGTGAACCTGTCTCAGTCAGAAGTCTCCTTAAAATGTGAAAAACGTTGGACAGGCTGAAACGAAAATAATCGACCGTAGCTACCTCTACATGACGGGTGTCAGTTTTCAAATTAATCGTGCTATGGCCATAGGGTCGTCATCCCAATCATTAGTCACTTTGCTCGGTGCAGTTTCACTGCAAGGAATTTTATCCTCCAGTTTGTGACATGGGACTTTGGTTTGTCCCCTACTTCCGCCAACCGAGGTCTGTCGAGCCAAGTAGGTTTCCTCACCAGCGCCGTTTACATAATGCGCATATTTTTGCAGATGCTCTGATACCCTTTTGTCGTACGGCGTTGGTAAAGTGGTAGTAGAATGTAGTGGTTTGAACTGTACCGCCGCCACCCATTCAGCATCTCCTCTTTCCGGATATTCGCGATCAAAAAGCTTTACAGGGACACATATTCCCGGAGTATCTCGACAGGACAGAACGTTCTTTTGCTGATCGTAGCTACAGCATTTTTCGAAACTCAAGAGGTCGGTATTTTCAACCGAGAGTAGCCCCTTCGCGGATCCAGGAAACAGAACGACGGCCGGGATATATTCTGACCCGCGACACCGAACCAAGTATAGGTCCCCCGGCCGAGGTATTGGCGCGTCATCGAGAGTTTCTAGAGATCCAACCCTAGTCGAAGAGCCTCTGTCTCCACTCTCTCGAGAAGGAAGTATAATATGGTCCTTGGTTGGATATGAGAAATGGGTACGCGCCAGTTTTTGGGCATCGTTTTGTCCTGAAACACCAGTTGCTTTGCGTTTCTTCCTGGCTGTGGTTCTCCTAGAGCCGTGTTCGCCGTATTTTGCGGCTCCTGGAAGGTTTCCGTCGGCTGCACGTTCTTTGCTGAAGGTATATGCCTGCATTGCACAAATACGTCATGTTGATACTGGCCAAGGAGTTGCCATTGACTGCGGGTTATGTCCGACACCAACTCCACCAGAGTTTACAGGTGTGTCTCTTATAGGGTGTAAAAGGTCCACGAGTACTCGTGTGGGTTGCTTACCCGTGGGCTTTAAATAAGTAATAGGTAAGAAAAAAAGACTTAAATAAATTTATAAGAGAAAATAAGATATTTATAATTATTTATTAAAAATATTAATTATTTTTAAGTACTTAAATAAAACTTATATAACTTACTTTATACTTTAAACTTAAAACTTATTATAAATATAATTAAATATTAAAGAGTTAATATTAATTATTATAATTAATTTAAAAAAATTAATTTATATTATTATATTATATTATTATACGTTTATAAGTATTTATAAAATACTTATCTTTATATTAGGTTACTTATAATATACTTAAATTACCTATATAATAAAATAAGTAACTTATAAATAACCTAAGAAAAACTTGAATACCCACGGGTACCCACGAGTACCCGTTTTTACACTCTAGTCTCTTATAGGGATCCGTCCCGAAGACGTGTCTGTGCGGCAATAACAGCAGCAGCCTTTCGTTTTTCAAGTTCCTTGAGCTCTTCGTCTGGTATTTTGAGCCTTGAAATTCCCTCTGCCCACGTTATAGCCTGGCGATGTAGGTCGGTCGCGGCGTCAAAGGCTAGCATTGCGTTACGTACGAGCGACTGAGGACAAAAACATGAAGGAAAGATAAATATGAAGTAGATTGGGAAGAAGTTATTGCCTTTTGATATGTAATGTTTATATGCCACCTATCCTGGGCGGCTCTTTGAAGACGAAGCACTCTAATGAATGCTGGTCAAATAAGTCGTCTGAGGATGTCCTGTTTTGTTGGCATTTCAATTGTCTTTCTTTCTGGCTAAGCAGCGTACATGAGACCTACGATAGACACCACTTTATATAGAGTCAGCCTGATCATAGTATCACTCTGTCTAGACGTACTTTTGCTCCGACGCGGTCTGTGACGCGGTCTTGTCCACTTTCCATCGCACATCAGATGGCGGGTTCAGAGTGTTAGGATTGCTCCGCAATGCTGTCACCTTCGATGAGTAACTTGAGCCCGGGTTATCTGGTTATGACATGCAACAAATTCTGGTTTTCGTCGCGTTTGCTATATTTCGGTCGAAAGAATTCAAGAGTGCCTTCGGTATAGAAACCGCGTCTTCATCAAGTCTCCACGTTAAAACTATAGCCTCGAGCAGCACAACTCGGAGAGAGTGTGCCTCCTTAGAAATCGCCAATTAGTACCCCTGCGTATAAAACGTCGCCGCCGGCGACTTCTAATCAAAATTTTCTACACCTGATATACTATAAAAATTATATTATATAGTTTTTTGAATTTTTAAGCTTATAAAAGTATATAAAAACTTACTTTTTTATATTAACTTGTAATATAAAATTAATATTAGTTATTTATAAAATTTATAATTATAAAAGTATTTTATTAGATTTAATATTATTTATTATATTAGAAACTATAAAACTATAAAACTACACCACTTCTAAAGCTCTAGTACGGAGTACTAGCTACCTAGGTAGGTGCAGAAAAAGTGGGTCCGCTATAATAGTTACCTGCACCTTCGCATATGCGGATATGCTGTGGCCGCGTCTTTTTTTTGCCCCTGGCTCAGGTCCCGGAGATAGTTTATCCGTCCCCGGCACAACGAAATTGAGGACAGCTTGACACTGGGCGCACATGCATCTACCCAATTGTCCAGTTCCTCATCCAGCTGTCGCCGCCAACACCATTCCAATTTCTTCTTCCTTTCCTCCTCCCTCCAAATTGTCCCACGTACAGTACAATCCGCCAGCATGTCCGATCAGATCCAGGAGCTTGTCGAGACTCCCAGCCAGTTCTTGAAGGATGGCGTCCAATTCATGAACAAGTGCCAGAAGCGTACGCCCCGACCCTCGCGCCGATGCCTCTCCTTTGTCGCACACGCCCATGTCCCCGAATGCTAACATTGTCTCTCGACACAGCTGACAAGAAGGAGTTTGCCAAGATCTGCCAGGCCGTTGGCACCGGTTTCGTCGTTATGGGTGTTGTCGGATATGTCGTCAAGCTGAGTATGCGACCCTGCCCCCGGCACGTCGCTGTTTCTCCTTTATCCTCTTGTTCTCCCATTAATCTCTGTGTGCTTGCAGTCCACATCCCCATCAACCAGATTCTTGTGGGTGGCGCATAAGCAGCGTAACGTCCTGCAATGTACGACATTTTAATTTATCATGAGCGATCTGTTTCGGCGAATTGGCAATGGGAAACAACCGACGGAGTGGAAGGACCACGGTAAAAAAAGAAAAGAACGCCTGAGCCTCTGCGCATACTCATAATATCATCTGCGGCGATGGGAGGGCATATCAATGCTATTACTTTGGAGCGTCGCAGTGCGGGTTCTCTTTGTGGCCACTGCCTATGTACTGATAGTTCCCCATGTTGGGAGTGAAGAAAACGATACACATTATCCGAGCCAGAATTTTGGTCCACGTTGGCTTCTGTTCCGCTGCCTGATCAGCGTGCCTTCAATGCCGGTGACTGAGAAGGTGATTCGTATCATATGTTTGGTCTGCGTGCGTGTCAGCAGCAGTTGGACGGCCTGTCCCGGAGGCACAAACTCCGCTGGCATGCTTTTATTGCAAACTTGTTCCTATTTTCAATGCCTCCGCTGAGCAGGATTCGTCCATGTTGGGTATTGTCAGAAAAGCGAAGCGGACACCAAGGTAGCATGTGGTGGCACAAGTTGGCTTCTTTGTCGAGGAATATTGATGATTCACCTCAGGCATGTGGGCGAGCTGAAGGTGTCGCACGGTCTAATTTGTCAACTTCAGCACCTGCTTACCTGTGACCCTTCTGTTGGCGAAGATGTCTGTTTCAATTGCGGCCTAAATACCATTGTGGCATGACTGTGTTTCCAGAGGGCGAATCTTCATGCTGTAGATGGAGGGCGTGTTTTCCGTCGAGGCTACAATATGTGCGGGGCCTCAGCCATACATGTACGGCTTGCGCAAACCTCCTCGCGTCCTCTGACATCGCCAGCGTACAATTCCTTGAATTGATTCCGTCATTCTCTTGATCCACGTAAATCACCTTCTCTGCAAATGATGATGAATACTCCATGGCGTCTTGGCCAGGCTTCTCGTTCGACACTGCCGATGAGGTCGGCACGCTTACTCTCCACCTCGCGAGTCCAGAGTCTGAAGATCAATGCCGATAGGCTCAACGAAACTCTTCACTATACGTGTCAGTGGGGAGCGGCTAACAGATATGGAGAGTAAGTCAACTTTCGCTCTTGAGAGACAAAGTCCATTTCGTTGCGCTCACGACATTTTTCCAACACTCACAGCGGCCCCAACGACACCGGCATGTCGCGGCTTGCTCTGTCCGATGATGATGCCCGCGTCAGGCAATGGTTTGCCCAAGAGACTGCCAAGCTGGACTGCCAGTTGACCATCGATAAGATGGGAAACCAGTTCGCCAAGAGGAGGGGATCATCCAAAGCTGGCGCCCCGATGATTGCAATGGGAAGCCATTTGGACACTCAGCCGCGTGGCGGTCGGTACGATGGGATTTTGGGCGTCCTCGCAGCCGTCGAGGTGCTCAGGACTTTGAAAGACGCGGGGTACACGACAAACTACGACGTTGGCGCGGTTAATTGGACAAAGTATCTTTCCACTACTGTCGATCGAAACTGACAATTCATCAGCTAACCCTTGACAGCGAGGAGGGTGCCAGATTTCCCAATTCCATGGTATCATCCGGAGTCTGGGCGGGCAAGATCCCCATTAAGAAAGCGTGGAGCTTGGCCGACATCTTTGATCCATCTGCCACCATGCACTCGGAACTTGTGCGTCACGGCTACGTCGGAAACGTCGAGTGCTCAAGTGACGCGGTAACAGGATATCCGCTCACAGCCCACTTTGAGCTACATATCGAGCAGGGACCTATTCTAGAGCGAACCGGCAAAAGGATTGGGGTTGTGCAAGGAGCACAGGCGTACAAATGGCTGACCGTGTCCGTGACGGGCCGAGATGCCCATACAGGAACGACGCCGTTGGACATGCGGAGCGACCCGTTGTTGGCTACGGCTAAAATGATTGCCTCTTCAAATGCTATTGCAAAGAAACACGGCGCGCTGGCGTCCACGGGTGTGGTCAAGATACCGCCAAACTCGTCCACCAACACGATTGCTTCAACCGCCACCTTCACCCTGGATATCCGCCACCCAGAGGATCATGTAGTCACCCAGGTGCTCGAGGAGTGTCTAGAATCGTTTGGTTCCATCAGCAAGGCGGATGGCAAGGGCGTCCAGTTCAAATGGTCGCTTGATACGGACTCGGAAGCCACAAAATTCGACCGGGACTGCATCAAGGCTGTTGAGATGGCGGCTAATGACATTGTCGGGCCAGACGGATGGAGCCCATTGACAAGCGGAGCCGGACATGATAGCGTGTATACGAGCAAAAAGGTTCCCACGACCATGATATTTGTTCCCTGCAAGGATGGCGTGAGCCATCATCCTGAGGAATATTGCAGCCCTGAAGATTGGTATGTTTTTCTTTGTTGTGCAGGGACACGCGATCCGTTGCTGACCGGAAGTGCAGTGCTATCGGAGCTCAAGCGTTGTTGCAGGCAGTGATTAATTATGACAAGATGCTGGTGTCAGGGAATCACTGATCTTGCATGAGTAGCTAGTCAGCACTCTAGTGTTCTAGAGAGTGATATTTGCCATATGCATAATGTGTAGATGTTCCATCACCATGACCGGTGTCTGTTTTGCGTTAAGGCAGACTCTTGCACCACATAATGCTAGCTACCGACTCTGAGCCAGAAAGCTCTACATAGGGGCGAAATATCAGGCAGCTAGTCGGCATCGGCTTCTCTACCCAGAAGCCAATTACCGATTCAGGCACGTAACATATCAACGACCTGCATTAACGAGTGTGTCGCAAACATCTGCCCACGAAAGGTCGTTATGGAGTGATTCTAGTGGGGAACTATGTTTATGCATCAGCCAACTGCATTAACCACTCTTTTATCTTCTTTATATCAACTAGGTATCATGTATTAATGCCTTGATACGTAGGATATAATCGCGTGACAACTTGACCCCATTTCCTATGCATCGACTTATAGCGTATGGCAATAGCTCCCGATAGATTTCTTCTATGTGGTAGGAGTGTATAAACAGTGCCATTGCCTCTTCAATAGCTTTGTCCTTGAGAACTAACTTCAAAAGCTATATTGCCAATCCTCCCTATTCTAAGCTCTTCCCCCGTACTCATCCTGGTCTTTACCACTGCCAGCATACTTCCCATCCCACCATCAACAATGAAGTACTCTCTTGTTGTCGCCGCTACAAGCTTTGCGCTTAGCCTGGCCGCTGAGCCAACGAGCGATAACCTATTGCCCTGGAAATCGGGGCCCGGTGGCACGGAAGAAGAATGCAAAAAATTAAGTCATCAAAAGGCGAGGGAATGCTTCGATAGTCACGAGACTCGACCAGATACCGAGCCGAAGCTTCCGTGGCAGGATGGAGATGGAAAGACAACCCTAGACAGTTCAGGGTCTGCAATGACACGCACTACAACTCTAAATTTAAGTTTCGACCCATTCTAGACCAATTCTGCGGCACTGAGATTTACTGTAAGCTCTTTGATGAGGATAAAACAAGGGTTGATGGACTATTCAAAAGTACAAAGCACTGCCTTGACTCTCATGAGGCAGCGCCGTAGGCCTTGTCAGACATATGTGCCTCGACTCCTCGAGCCGAAACGACGGTCAGGTGTCCAATTAACCAGCAGGCCGCACCGCAGCAGGGAACGGGGAACTTTAGTCATTGAAAAGTACTACTACTACGCTCGCTATACCGTTTCTCTCATCATCTTACCATCATTTTATCCCCATGTGTGGCTTTATCGTCCAGGCTGTAGGGTCTTGTTCTGACTGTGACAGCAGCGCCTTGGTGGGGCGAAGAAGAATATCACGCATTGAATTTGGACTTTAGCCTTGGCGCTGGATCTTGAAGCACAGTTCGAATCTTCTAGATGAAGGCCGCCCGGTTTAGACGACTCATGATGACCTAGGTCATATTCGTTGACAGAGAAGATATATAGAAAACTTTATATAAACTGCTCTAGGATAATTAGAACCCGCATAATCTCTGAAGTGTGTATAACTTAAACGACTTTGAATAACTACGAGAAGACAGAAAAGCTTTTAGCGTAACGCCTTGTAAGAGAGCTTTCTCTTTGCACTCATAGCTAAGTATCGGCTCGTCACGATTTTGGCGTCCTCCCTTTGAATATACGCTGTGCATCTAAGTATGATTGTGAAGCTAAAGTTAGATGCCCCAGAGGTGCGTCTAGACGCTACATGTTATTTCAGACCAAGTCTGCGGAAGTTGGTGGTCGATAATGTGAATCCCTCGTAGCGGACTGTACTGGATCTCCTACCTGGCCTTTACGAGCTACTGAAATAGCCTGTTTCGTGGCGGCTGTAGACTGCGCATTCGTTGTAAATGTGGTGATATCTGTTGCAATGGAACTAATTAGGGACATTTGGCAACGATTCGACATCATTCACATTTCAACCCTTTCGCACATCTGGCGGGGAGAAGAGCAGTTAGGACAGATCAACACCTTGGTCCATGTGTTTGACCTTTAGCATGACCCTCTATTAACTGGTAATGTTTCTCTATCCCCCGGGTACACCTGGTCTAGCTTTCTTCCTCGGGCAGGGCTAAACAGGATCGGAAATTTGTCTCGCTACAATTCAACGACAAATGCTTCTACAGCTGGTACAACAGCTGTTTCATCATGTGTGTAAAAACTCAAAACAAAAACTAAACAAAACATGTGACGGGCCGGGCGCCTTCTATCTCTCAAGGAGTCGGCGTCTCTCACCACTAATCACAACACTTGCACGGTTTTTCAGGCTCACTGCCGTCACGATAGAGATGGAATTAAAAAAAGAAAAAAGAGAAAGTTCTGTCGAATTACATTACAGCTAGTTATTATGTTGCATGTCTGATAGTCCAGCATCGGAAACCTTGATGGCTTCCAAACCATCAAGGTAGGCCGGGAATGGTGAAGTGTCGTGCAAATCTAAAAATGACAACAACAGGATGAGCATACGCAGCTCATAAGGGTTCTCATCAATGTTAAGACGTAACAAAGGGCCATTTAATATGAGGATCCCTACCCCAATGAATAGGCGGATGAGCGTGTCCTTGCCCTGCTACCTTGAACTCTTCTCTGCTTGACCTCCTACGCCGGCTCAAAAACCCAAGGGATCTTACAAATAATTCCAAAGTTTCCCTATCCGACCGTGTATCAAGTTCGGATTTGCCAATGGCTGACACAGAGGTTTACGATGTCATCATCGTGGGCGCCGGTCCATGCGGACTGGCGACCGCCGCCCGCCTCCGCGAGCATACGCCCGCTGCGCTCTTCACGGATGAAGAGCATCGCAGATTTCACTGGATCGGGAAATATGGAAACAAGGTTAGCTTGAAGCATGTTCGGAGTGGAAAGACGTCTCCGCCACGGCGCAAGACACGACCAGAATACAAGATGATGGTTCTTGACGGCACGGACGACAAGTGGCTAGGCCGTTGGAATGAACTCTTTGGGCTGTACGATATTTCCCATCTGAGGAGCCCAATGCTGTGGCATGTCGATCCCCTTGATCGCGATTCCTTGCTGGCCCATGCGTACTGTGAGAACCGGGAAAATGAGCTGGTTGAGATTCGCAACTGCGTAGGCAAGGAGATTAGCAAGCATGCAAAGAAGAAGGCGGGAAGTCGGCATTGCGGCAAAAAGTACGTGACTCTTGTTGAATCCTGGGAGGGATAACGGGTTTTTCGTATTGGAAACTAACAAGCTGGAAAAGGCAGGAAGCTCGAATTGCCATTAATCTACGCGAAAGAAACGACTATTATACCCCTTCGCGGTCGTTGTTTTGCCATCATTGTGAGCATGTTGCTGCGAGATATTGTCTGGACAGCAGTATAATCAGAAAGGACATGCTGGTAGATGTTGACTATGGTCTCGTGCGAGGAGTGTCGGTTGAAGACCAAAGCCTGTTCACAGTCACGACTTCTTCCGGCCGCTTGTACTCCAAAACGCTGGTTCTTGCCGTGGGCGCTGCCAATAAGCCTGACGTTCCTAGAATGCCATCTATGCCCAAGGACATGCAGAATCTCCGTCAAGCCTGCCACAGCATGCAAATCAAGACGTTTCCCGATCCAATTGTTCAGCAACGAATCGCAGCTGGTCAGCGAACCAACGTTCTCGTGGTAGGGGGCGGGCTGACATCTGCTCAGCTCTCCGACCTTGCGATTCGCAGGGGCGTAACCAAAGTGTGGCATATGATGCGCGGACCATGCCGGGTGAAGCATTTCGATGTTGATCTTGAGTGGATGGGCAAGTACAAGAATACAGAGCAAGCGCGGTTTTGGCTCGCCGACTCGGACGAAGAGAGACTGGAGATTATCAAGGAGGCAAGGGGTGGCGGTAGCATCACACCTCTTTTCCACAAGCGCCTACGGAAGCACGTCGCGTCGGGACGACTGGAACTCTTTGAGCGAACATGTCTGCTCGACACAACGTTTGTACAAGGTGAAGACGGTGCCGGCGGCATGTGGACGGTCGCAACAGACCCGCCCGTGGCCGATATGCCATCTTTCGACTACATCTATTTTGCCACCGGGATCCAGACCGACGTGACCAAGTTGCCTTATTTGAAGACGATGCGGGAAAAGTATCCAGTCGACAGCTACGGGGGCTTCCCTTGCATCAATGACGATTTAATGTGGAACGACGACGTTCCCTTGTTTCTCCTGGGAAGGCTGTCTGCGCTGAGGCTGGGACCGGCCGCTCCCAATATAGGTGGCGCGAAGCTGGGGGCCGAACGAGTCGCCTGGGCCATTGAAGCCACAATCAGGCCTTCTGGGTGGGAAGAAGAGCAAGAGGAGCAAGAAGAGAAGAATGGCGGCATGGCAGGCTATCTTTCTGGCCATGGGAATATGTATAGCGCTCTTGCGACGGAAGTCAGCTAAATAGTGGTGAAGAGCCGTGACGATGGCTAGTGAAGACAGACATGTGGCCATAAAGGGGAATGATTTAGGACAAAATCTCACGTCGTGTTTACTAGTTAGTTAGTAGTCATGTAATTCTGGCGACGGCACAAGCCGTCGTTGCACGGCAGATCGACTGGAACACAACCACCAACTAGCCTCACTCTTCTGTCCTGGAATGTCCTACAACGTGCATGGGAAAAATGGGGAATTACTTGCTAAACTGCCAAATGTGGCAATCGGGGTCAGCCAAGTTGCATCGCCACACAATCTGTTGTGCCTTGGATCTCGCGCCCTATGACGTTATTCAGTTGCCGTTTATCCGGCCAAGACGAAACTCACCAGTTATAAACACCGTGGTACGAATTTGGTGTTAGGGCATGCACAGAACGGGAAATATGCTCAAGTTAAACTGCCATCAATATTGAGTTGTCCTTTCATCTCTCGTCGACATGGTCTCGGAGCACGTCCTCAAACTTCTTCAGGAAACTGACACAGTAACGTCCATCTGGGCAAAGGACCCTTCCAGGCCTCCGAGCGACATCATCAAGCAGCTTTATGGAGATCTTAAAAGAGATCGTAATTGCGATGGAAGCAAGCACCGACAACCCGCTTCTCCAGAAGCACAAGACGCTGCGCTGAATTGCGGCAACTGGGGACCAACAAAGCCTAGCCCCCTCTTCTTGCAAGCATTTGCAGATGCTCTGAACTGCTTGGGACCAGATCCGCTCTCCGGAGTTGTGTCGCCGCCATTGATGGGGTCGCATGGCACCGTACCGCTCACCGTCATAGCTCCCGTAGCAGACATTATTCGACATTGCTCGAACCTTATAGCCCGGGCTGAGAGAGAAGTCTTCTTCATCACATGTGCCTGGTCACCCTCCATCGCCCAGCGACTGATACGGAGTTCCTTGATCGAGCTGTCGAGACGATCAGTTGCTCGAGGGCAGCGGGTGACTGTCAATGTCGTGTACGACAGCGTAGGGCCGTCAAACATTCCCGATTCACATCACAAAGTGAAACCGGAGAGTTACACGTCCAAGTCCGTACAGCTTCCCGGCCCAGACGAGATTCCTAATGTCGACCTCGAGGTCACTAGTCTACATACTATACCGTTGGGAACACAGCACGCCAAGTTTTGTGTCGTGGATCGCAAGATTGCCGCAGTCATGAGCAACAACATGCAGGACAATGATAACCTCGAAATGATGGTGCACTTGGAGGGTCCGATTGTTGATAGCATTCACGACACAGCCGTCATTACGTGGTACAAGGGTGTCAACTCGTCGCTGCCGCCGCATCATCAAGCCTCGGCCTCTGCTGGCGGGCTGCCGACCAAGGACCACGAGGAGCTGTATCTCGACCGCTCACCGGGGAAAACATCAAGCGACATTGCGCTTGCCGGAGAGGCACAAACGCAGCTCGCAAAACATACGCCCGAGGAACCGCACTACGACAAGGATATCGCGGGCGAAATTATGCGAATCCAGAGCAGCTACTCCAGGAAGGCTGGCGAGACTCGCTTACAAGCTGTCAACAGACAACTGAATATCCCTGTCAAGACGCCAATTGCCCCAACGGGCCCGGAGATAGCTGATGGTGAGGAGATGACACCATACATATCTACCGGCACGGCAGGCCCCGTTCCCATGGCCATGGTATCGCGCCCTCCATATGGATGCTTTGATTCCAGCAATGGCTATGTTCCACAAAACGAAGCATGGCTGTCCCTCATCCGCAATGCCAAGGAAACGATATTCATCCAAACGCCGGATCTCAATGCGGAGCCCCTGCTTGTCGAACTGAGGGCGGCTCTGAAGCGTGGGGTCCAAGTCACGTATTACGTGTGTTTCGGCTACAATGACTTGGGGGAAATGATTCCGGGCCAGGGAGGCACCAATGATCAAGTGTCCAAGTCCCTGGTCGACTCTTTGCCGCCTGGCGGACCGGAACGAGCCCTGCTCAAGGTGTACAACTACGTTGGAAAGGACCAAGACCACCCCATCCACCACAGCTTCAAGGCACGCTCATGCCATGTCAAGCTGCTCATTGCCGATGGCAGGGTGGGGGTTCAAGGCAGCGGCAATCAGGACACGCAGTCGTGGTTTCACAGCCAAGAGGTCAATATCATGGTTGACAGCCAGGATATATGTGGCGAGTGGATGAAGGGAATCGACAGGAACCAGAATACAAAGATGTTTGGCAGGGTCGCGGACGACGGCATCTGGAGAGACAAGGACGGGAACCCGGGAGAGGGGTACATGGGCAACCCCGGAAAGGTCAAAGGGCTAGTCAAAGGTGTTGTTGGCATGGTGGCCAAGATGGAAGGGTTGGGTGGGTTTTAGCAGGCATGTAGTTTTCGTTTCTCTACTCTGCTTCGTCGTTAACGCCTTTTGTATACAATTTAAGGCTGCTCCTGACAATTCCAGCCACTGCTTTACTCTGGCTCTTAATATAAACTGTGGCATGTACTCCCAGAAAATTACAAGGTCGCAGTGATGGTGTCTGGAGTGAAGTATGTCGGTGACGTCGAGGCGCACGTTCCACCCGTCTCAAATCAACACCAATTGTTACTGAGCATGAGACCGAGAAGATGATTGAGGCAGAAGCGGATCTGAAAAACTGGCCAAACAACTTGCAGGAACCTTACAACCGTACGTGGTCTGAAGGACGAAAACATTATCTTGATGCGAAGCGCTTAGGTGGACGGGTTACTTGGAGATGTTAAACCATGTAAGATGGTTCCAATGTATAGTTCGAGGCGATATAGTAGGGCATCTTGTGCGCTTAAGACAAACTACTATAAGCAAAAGTTCGCAAGCTGCTCGCAATCTTACCACTGTACCAGTTGGGGCGCCAGAAAAGCTGCGTACTATTTGCAAAGAAGGTAGCACATTGCCCCATGTTCTATTGGTGTATCTATATATAGAATAAGCCCCCATGCCGGATATGCTTTGTACCATCCTTTGGAATATAGAATGTACATGGCAACATGCTGTTTGTATAATGTATTCATCAAGGCTCTGACTTTTCAGTCACCAGCATAGTACATCTAGCATGTTCGGCGGATAAGCCTGGCGCGTTGATGCTTACTGCCTTGAGGAAATCCCCAGAGCACACTGCCATAAGCCAATCCACAACACTCTTGGCATATTTCTTACTCGTATGCTCCCGAGGGCCAGATCGTTTTGCACGCTCGAGACTCTTGATGGCTGGGTGAGTGATTCCATCTTCAAAAATATCGTGAACCTTCCACGTATCTGCCATTCTGCACCACTCCCTTCACATCATCCAGAGTTCTATCATAGGTCGGTCTCTTGAATGCCCTAGCTACTCCGATTGGCAATTCTCCGACGCGAACCATCTCAGTCATAGCCTTGCGGCAGGAATCCACCAAGCCGGCATAATTCTATTTCCCCGGAGGTGACTGGCTCACAAAAGACAATGTCAGCTTCCCACCGCTCCGTACTCACCTGGGCGAAGCCGAAGAAAGCGATGAGGTCGCTTCTGGGAAGTCGTAGCAATGCACATTAAACCCAGCCTGGCTGCAGCCTGCCAGACAGCTGAAGAGAAACTCTGATCTTCATCGTGCAGAAGAATTGTTCCAGGTGTATCGATGTTCTCGAGTACCTTCTCAGCGAGCACGGAAAATGCTGCTCGCTGCAAAACCGCAACGCCGTCGGCCACAACCTCCGGCAAGTCAAATACAAAGTGCTCTGAAACAGAAACCGAAGATGCATTGGCAGTGGCCAAGACTAAGACAGGAGTATACGCACAGCTATTCCTGTACCCGTAGAAGAGGATACACTCTTTGGGCCTTCTGTGGCGACAGGATGGAGAAGTGACTTGGTCACATTAATGGTTGTCAATGGCGTCTGTTCTGCGGCTTGGATGCAGGGCACAGACTGGGTGAGTATGTATTTAGATGCTTTGGAAGCAGTCTCAATTGTGCTTTCTTCAGAGACATGCCGACCTGCAAATCCATCGTGGTGGAAGTAAGTCTCTGGTTCGGCTTTTCATCTGGCAAGAGTCGAGGAATATACCATTTTTCGTCCTCCAAGATCAACTCAGGCTCGAATGACCAGAGAATGTCGGCAGACGGTTTTTCTGAACGCAAAAGACTAAGCACTGCTCCATAAATGCGGTGCATCGTACCCTGATCAAGGCAAGACTCGACATCGACATGCTGAATCTTGATATGCGGATACTCCGAAAACAAGCTTCGACACAGGGCAACAGACATATTTGCAAACGGGTTATCCTTCCACAGCCCCTTGACACCCACAGAATTTGTCGGCACTCACTCATTGCTCTCTGAAGTCCGACAAGCTTAGATGAAGCCAAGTTTTTGAAGAACAGGCTCGTCAAGATGTTGCAGAAACAAAAGTGATTTCAAGGCCGTGCTATTGAAGGGGGATGCCAAGTCCTCAAAACCTGCTACACATCGAATGCCAAGCTTAGAATTGCAATCAGCGAGACACCTAGCAACGATATTTTCCATGTCGCCCTGGGTGCCGCCAACTGTGGTGAGAGAATCGGTCATGGTCGAATCTCCTCGGCTGGAAAGTGGCTGGCGGAGGGGAGGAAATCGACCTTGTCATTCACAGCCTGTGAAAGCATCACCGATATTATATATTTGGTGCTGTGGCTAAAGTAGTTGAAGGAATTGTCCACTCCAGAATATTCTGTCGAGCGAAGTAGAGTATCCCACTCAGGAACGGTGATGGCTGGACCACGTCGGCGTCCGTCATCACCACCAAGCCACCAGTCAGACAAGCCTGACATCATCATCTTCACTCGAACAATATCACTGGTGACTTCCAGGATCAACAAGAATTCACCCGGATTAATTAGCCGACGGAAGTTCCTCATTGTTTCTGAGAGCGTTTTAGTTGCGTGAAGAACATTGGAGGCATGACTAGATCGTATGACGCTTCGCTATACCCTTGCTCTGTCGGGCTATTCTCAATGTTGAGGGCCTTGAAGATCATCTTGGCAGCCCATGAGCTCAACTGATCTGCAGCGGCTTGGGAAAAGCCGGTAGATACGTCTGTGAAGGTATAGATGCCAAAGGTGCTGTCGAGCGGCTGGAGAATTCCCTTGGTTGCTCCTCCAGTTCCAGCGCCAATCTCAAGAATGTTCATTCGAGGACACCGATGCGTAATCTGCCGTGTAATTCGCGACATGTAGCCACTCGCTCTTTGGAAGCCGAGACCTTGCTTGTAAAACCAGTTCAAGACGTCGTCCTTGGCCATGTGCTCGAGCATCGTGGTTTGCTTGCGAACCACAGCCGGAAGGTTCTCGCCGACCGCTTGGATCAACGTAACGTCTATTTGGTCAGGAAACTTGGATTTCTGCTGTAATAACCAGGGGAGTTCGTCTTTGGACCATCCGGGCTTGATTGTGGGATGTGTGCCCATCTCTTTCATCGAAAATAAGTAATCGATCCATTCAAAGACGCGCTGATAATGCCACTCGATTGTTTCAACCTCCTTCCGATGAACAACTTTGTCCAGGCTTCTCAAGTAGTAGTAAGCAAAACGCTCACAGAGACCAACCAGCTCTAGGTTCTGCTGCTCATCTAATTGAGTAACCTCAAAAGTACGAATCTCGCTGTGGACATCAGCTTCCCACTCAGTCCGGACGTATAGCTCTTTGGAGTCCTTGGGATCGTGACGGAGGAGCGAAGTGCAAGTGAGAGCCTCGAGCTGCACGAATGGTTTTTTCATGTTCGTGAGCGCAATGGGCATGTCACAAGTGATGTCTGAAGTGTTGACATTGGTCAGATAGGAATCAATGACGAGGGGCTCGCCATCGGGCACCCCGATGTTAAGTATTCGGAGTTCTCTTGAGATATGTAGGTACGAATGGCTTTGACTTGTTTGACATTACGAAAAGCCTCATGCCGCCTTGGTTTACTAAAAGCTGGCTGAACGATTGGTTGAGTGACAAATTCGTCAACTGGGTCATTGGATGTCTTGGAAGCTTGGAAGGGTAAATTTCCAACTGGCCTGGGAATTTGGGCACAGCAAGTGCGTGGGCGGCATCGATAATCCAGCAGATGCAAAAGTTTACTCTGCATGGTACAAAAAACGAGGTCTTGTCCAAAAAAAAGTGTCCGACTTGCCGCGGACTCTTTCTACTCGGCTCCAGATCAAAATGCACACATGCAAGAATCTGTCGCCGCTATGCATTTTTGGTTCTCTCTAGTTGCCGCTCCCAAGCTGGAATCGCCCACTTGACCATGTACTCTGATCTCATCAGCTGTTCGACCGTAGGCCGTTCTGCAGGTTCAAATGCCAGCATGCTCCTCAGCAGCTTTTCCAAGGCCTGCATTTCCCCTCCTTCAACATCCCATTCGCAAGTCTCGGGTGTCATGCCACGTCCCATGTCCCACATGCGTTGATGCAACGGTCGGAAAACAGGCGTGTAGATTCTTTGGAGGTTATTAATCCAGGAGCCATCTGGCTTAAAAAACTCTTTTCGACTTTCCCATTTATCCCACCAACGCGCGGGTGGCTGCCCCAGTGTGCTGATGATGTCGGCGATAATATCGTCTCGGTCGCCATGAAAAGTTTCAAAGAGAGGCCTTTCACCCAAAACTTCGTATAAGCTAACGCCAAGCGTCCATACGTCCGCCGCCAATGTGATGGATTCCTGAAAAAAGTCTTCCGGGGGCAGGTAGAGTGGTGGCGTATGTAGCTCGGGGGAGCGTTCAGTAGCCAGATTGAACGATGTTCCGTAGTCGGATATAGTGATGATAGGGTCTGTTAGTTTATCGGCGGCCATTTTCATGTGCATTGGATAGACGGCATATGGTGGCGCCTGAGGTTCGACAGCAGCGCCATCAACTCGGCTAATAGGGGCTTGATCCAAACGGTAACTCTTGCAGAGCAGGTCAGGGCTGAGTTCGCCGACATGTGGATCGCGAAATAGAACATTTCTTGGATGCAAATCTGGATTTGGTGAGCTATGGCGAGGGGAGCACGGTGAGCTCAGGTGCTAAGCCTACCTCCATGGCATATGCCTCGTGAGTGCAAATACGCCACACCCATGATCAACTGAGCTGCAATAGACCTCGCGGTCTCGGTCGGAAACATGAAGGTTACCGAGTCTTCTTTGGATGCAGCGACGCTGCAGCCGGCCGCTTCTTGTACAAGGCAGGTATGTCGTCCGTTTGGGCCTTCGATAGAGAATGTATCTAGTAAGTGAGGGATGAACCGCTGCCCTGGGTGCAATGTGTCAACGCTTTGAAGTTGGCGAAGGATATTTGCCTCAGTATTTTTTGACGATTCGCTTGCAACCAAGACCTTTAGTGAGACATAGCGATCCAATGTGTTGTCTCGGGTCAGCCAAATTGTAGAATAGCCACCAAAGCCAAGCTTGTGGGCAGTCTTGTATCGGCCGTCTTGGAAAGTGTCTCCAATAACGATCGGATGGTAGCCACCGATAGTGTAGCCCTCAAGATCTTCCACGTCCACCTCAGGGATATAAACAGCCTTGGACTGTCGAAATGTATTGTCGGTCATGGTATATAAACATTGAAAGTAGGGTCGTCGCTGAAACCGTCTTCGTAGATGGCTAGTTGCCCGTACAGCGCACGTACCAGCGTGGCTCCAAAGGAGCCTCATGGTTGATGTGATCGTGAAGGTTGTTAAGGTGGAGCAAGGAGGGGAGAGATTTGACGTAAACTCTATAATATATTTACTATAATTATACATGATTTTATTATGTAAAATAAAGAGTATAAGTTATACTAATATATATTATAAGTAAGATTTTTTATTAATAGCCTTTAATTTATATAAAAGCTAATTAATAATTAAAAATTAAAAATTATAATTTTCATATTTATTAATTTAAAAAAATACGTGTAATAATACTTTTTAAGTGTAATTACATTTAAGTAATATTATAATTATTAAGTTCTTCTTAGTTTTTTTTTTAATTTAAATAGTAGTATAAGTATTATATAAGTATATCTAGTAATACTATATATTAGCTATATTAAGCTAAGGACCGTAATATACTACGTAATATACTACGTAATATACTACGTAATATACTACGTAATATACTACGTAATATACTATAAGTTATACGTATACGCGTTATAATACGGTAAATACTAGTAAAATTAGTAATTTATTATCGTATACTATTTAAAGCTACCTTATAATAGCTTAAACTATTAATTAAATAAAAGTAAACTTAATCTATTAAAAACTTAAACCTAAATATAGTTTATACTAGTAACTAACTCTAAAAACTTAAAATGGTTATATATAATATACATTAATAAGTTCTTTCTTTTATTAATAGTTTTAATATTAAAGCCTAGCTTTGTACCTACTAATTAACGTTATAAAAAAATATAAACTACTTGTAAGTCCTTGCTATTATAAAGTATCTTAAGGTGCTTACTAATATTAGCTAAGGTAGTTAAACCTTATAATAACTTAATTACCTTATTATATATAACAGTAATTACGGTTATAGTTTAAAGAAAATTAAAGTAATTATTTAATTAAGAAAGTTTAATTAATATAAAAAGATAATCTTCTTTTTAATTCTTAATTTATAAGATATTTATCTTTATAATTATTTAATTTTAAGTTTTTTAATATTTTATTAAGTTATTTAATTAACTTTATATAAGCTTATACTTATAATTAAATAAAGTATATTATAATTATTTATATATATTTTCTTTAAGATTTATCTTATAAAGAGTTTAATAATAATTTATAATTAATTAAAAGTATTTAATTAAGCTATTATACTTAATTAAATATTAGAATTATTCTTTTATAAATAAAATAATAAAGTTACGTGAATTATATAAATACTATTACGTGGTATTATATAAAGAGATATAAGTGTATATAAGTATATTATCTTTAACCTAGTAAAATAACTAATATAATTAAATTAAGTAAGTTATACGTTTTAACCTTTAATAATTAAAGCTAATAGAACTTAAAGAATAATATAAATACTCTAATAAATACTAATAAAAACGCTTTATATAAGAATAAGAAGATAATTTATAAATTAAAAAATTCTAAAAGAATTAAGGAAATTAATAAGATTTTAAGGGATATAAATAAGAAAGAAAATATAAGTAATACTATTAAAAAAAGCACTAAATAAATAGTAGCTAAAAAGGCACCTAAAAAGGTAATTAAATAAGCTAAATAATACTAGGTATTAGTTAATTCTTATTTTAAAGGGAATACTATAATTATAACTAATTAATAGAAATATTAAAGATTAAATATAAATATAAGTGAATTTATTAAGAAAAATATTTTACTAGCTTAAAGATAATATACTTGTATATACTTATACCTTATATATAATACTATATAATTACACTTATATAATTCTTATATCTTTATTATTTAATCTTATAAAAGAATAATCTTAATATTTAATTAAGTATAATAACTTAATTAAATACTTTTAATTAATTATAAGTAATTATTATATCTTTTATAAGATAAATTTTAAAGAAAATATATATATATATAACTTTAATATACTTAATTTAATTATAAGTATAAGCTTATATAAAATTAATTAAATAACTTAATAAAATATTAAAATCCTTAAGATTAAATAATTATAAAGATAAATACTTAATAAATTAAAAATTAAAAAGAAAGATTAATTTTATATATTAATTATTTAACTTTAATTAAATATTCTTTTAACTTTCTTTAAATTATAATCTTTTAACTTAAATATAATAAAAATATAATATTATTAAAAACCTTTTATTTAAGTTATTTTTTAATTCTTTTTAAATAAGTTAATAACCTTAATTAAATTACCTTATTAATATACTTATCTTATTAATAAGCACTACTATAAGTGGTAAAAGCTTCTCTAGCTAAATTACCTAAGGTAGAGCGTGGCACAAGTACTCCTTTCAAATTGCATTAGCCAGGCACTTTATCCTACTTGTCCACATTTAAACCACCTTGTTACTTTAGCTAACACTTTCTTACCACGCCCGCGTATACCCTCAGACAAGCTCCTCGGCTGCACTTATAGTACCACGCGCTATCGGATTTAGCTAGAGTTCTGAACAATCATGACCCCGAGTGGCGACCACTTTAGCCAGGAAGTCATTCGACTGCGAGCCAATTACCAGGACAAACGTCAGAGATCCAACCTATTCCCCCCTACGGGTCTACCTATCCTAGACATGGAGCTTGTACGAGGGGAAAGGCCGTCTATGAGATTCTGGTACGATGATGGCACCGAGGTTGGACGATTCGTCCACCTCTTCGATATACCAGGAACGTTGTCTGGACAAATTCTTCGCTTGGAGCGAAACTTACCTCCAGTTGGAGGTCATTTCGAAATTGAAGGCGACGTTCTTCGCAGTCTCGAAAAATGCCCCAATCGACCCCAACCTGTTCAAGATGATTTCGAGGATACCGAAGATCTCGTCATGCAGCTACCACTTCTTCACGTCGACCCTTCCCAGCATTTCGTCAAGGAGGCGAAATATAGGAGCGAGATTGAGAACCTGTTAATATGTCAGGGCGGGTCGTGTCCTGGATCGATTCTTTCCAGGCACCTTGTTCGTCTTCTTGGCAGATCTTCTAATGGCCAGCTAGTCTTCGAAAAGTTAGCCACGAGAGCGTCCATCTTACCGCGATTTTCCTCCCTAGCAATTTACAAGCGCTGGATACTCCATATTATCGACGGGCTGACTTGTCTCCACGATTTCGGTATCGTTCACCGGGATCTTCGTATCGATAATTGTCTCTTTACGCAAGATGGCAGCCGCCTAGTAGTCTGCGACCTCGAGAGTCGTTGGGGTCAACGGGCTGCTCCAGAAATTGCATTTAGGGGTGGACTAGACTCCGGATGGACTACTCGTTCTGACATATATGATGTCGGAAATTGCATCAAGTGCATGGTATATGCTAATGCGCCAATTACAAATCAGGTCGAGTGGCTAGTTCCAGAAGCACTCCAAGCTATTGTCGAAGCATGCATGCGCAAAGAGCCGAGCAAAAGGCCGACACTGCTTGCGCTGCGACAAATGGTGGAGGCACTGCCTATACATGATACCTGATATTAGGCCAGTCTTTAGAGGTCCTTTAAAGCTCGAGTTGGTAGATATTTACATTCTATTTTGTTGTTGTTCTCCATGCTATCCTTCCATAGTAGAGGCGACTCTTAAGCTAACTTTTCGTAACAATTTTTAGTTTATTATCTAGGGGTGTGCTATTTATTAAACCCATGTGTTATAGCTGCCTTCTTCTCGCTTAATATAAGGCCATCGTACATCAACATTTAGCAAAGTGTGTGTAGCATGACTGGAAATCTAAAGAAGGGGCGGAGAAGATATGTACAGCCGTTCTTCTCAGTTCGACTATGTCTTGAAATTACCAAGTAAAATAGAAATCATTCTGCTACTACTTCTCTATTAATGTAATTACAAGTCTTCATCCTCACAGTGTGGCCATGTATTAAATAAAGATCACGTTATAAGGGCACGGGCCGACCCTCGAACCTGACGATAGTTACACAAGGGCTCGAGACCTAGTAGAGGCCTCAGGTTGCAGGCTTGCTTGCTCACCGCTGCTTTGTATAAATAGAGGTTATTGGCCTTTTCAGGCTTTCAGAAAACCACGGACCTTGAAGAATTAGCCGAATGCGAATACTATTCCAAGCCCTTGTCACACCATGGCCGCTACTGTAGTTGCTCATCTTTACAATGCTTTACCTACCCTTGGTCGCGCGGACGACCAGTTCGTTAACCGCGACCTAGTCTTTAAGCAGCTGGCAGAGTTGCTGGCAAAGTATAATAATACGTTTGGCATCTGTCTTGTCCATTCTCACTGCAAGCTTGCCGATGGGGAGATCATGCTCGCCAAGGAAGACGTCTCCGAGCCAGTGCAGCTGGCACTCATCGAACAGTACTACCCCGAACGCTGGTTAGCCAATGGTACGCCGTATGAGTTCTCGACTCTCAAGACGAATGACCCACCGCAAGATCTCGTCGAGGAGTTTTACCGTGTCACACAGGGTTTCGGTCTACAGAACATTCTTGGCTTCTACCACATTAAGGGAAGTCAAGATGCCCCCGCTGTTATTGAATGGACCGAAGGCCGGAAGAATCTTACTCGAGCTATGACGGAAGAAGACAAATCTGCGCAGCCGGTACAAACAGCTTGGAACTTTGGGCGTGGCGGCCCTATCACCATGGCTTGCACGATTGTCTGCGATACTCGAACCACACGTAGTGGAGCCAGCAATGCGCACAAAGGTATTAGAACCCAGCTACCGCTTATCATGCGTTCTAACCCCTGTTCGAATGCAGGCACTCAGAGCCACCCGAAGACTGAGGATTCCATTTAGCCTCGAGGCATGTGAATTTACGAATAAGGAATATGAGTAACATGTAGGTTTAGGATACCTACTTCTTAGCTCCTTTTACACATCTATCAATTAATGCTTTGCTTTAGTTTCCCGCTTCTCTTGAAACGGAAAACGTACATTGTATTTGTGAAAGGCCTCTAGCGAGTTAATCCAACTAACTGGTTCTCTGTTACCACTGCTCCTATTTTTAATACTCGTATGAGGGTTCAATACAACAAATGATACGAATTCGATCTGAGGCGTGTCTGGGGGCCTGTTTCTCTCTTTAGAACCAAATGTCACAGTCTAAAGGGAGCAATTTCGGGTTGGAGTGAGGGCAAAGTACCATACATAAGAAGGTCTCTTGCCTATAAAAGTAAATCTCATTACAGAAAAGCCCTTTACAACCCCCACCAAGCTCTCGCAAGTCTCAATTCCAAAAGCACGGCTCAACCTTCCACCTAATATGAAGCTCCTTCGGTTCGCTAGATCCCTCTTTTCAGCCATGGCGATGCATCAGACTTTTGCTTGCTACCGAGGCAAATCCTGCGCCCGGAAATTGGGGGAAGCTTAAGGAGCTGTAACTAAGCTTGCCAAGCGGCAGGTTCTAAGTTGGTGTAGTTGAAAGCAGTGGTACAGAGTGATTCCCATGATGACATTGAATCCATCACCCCACATCCAGACCGGAATTACGGCGAGTCAACTTGTCAAATTATAAGCCCCTCGACTAAATCTGTTCTTACGAAGCGCAGATTCTCATCGAATATACGAAAGTGCCTATAGCCTTAAAGCATACTAAAGTAAAGTGGTTAGTTGCAAAGCTCTTAATAGTATACGATATATGTTTAGTATAATGTAATTTCAATACTTTACTAAAACTTGTATAAAATGATTATATTAATGAAAATAATATATTTAAATAACTTACTTAAAAGAATATATAAAATATATTTTCATTTTAATTATAACTTTGATAGTAAGTTAAATATTTATAAAAAAACCTTTAAAGATACAATGTAAATTATCACTTATAGTATTAAGCGTAAGGCAATATAATATATAAAAGTGTTATATCTTATATAAGTAATATTGTTTTCTAAGTAAAGCTTAAATAAGCTAATAAGCGCTTAAAAATTTTATATAAGTTACCTACGACTTCTTTTCTTAGTCCTTATCCATTTTATAATCATTAATAATATAACCAGTTACGACCTTTTACTTGGTCCTCGTCTAAATGTCCTTAATTGCCGGTCATGCGGACAGCCAGGCTGCAACTAATATGCTCTTTAACGTCCAGCTGGACTTGAACCTGCTAGCACCTGAGGCGTATACCACTCGACTCCGTACAGAGCGCAGAGGGGACTTTAATCCGGGATCTCTAATGAGTTATCTTATGACTACAGCAGTGGTCCAAAATGATACTCGTCTAAGCACTTTATTCATAGGGCGCGGTGAAAGTAAATAAAATGTCTGGCTGTACCCAAGCTAGAGAAAAGCACTTTACTGCGTCATACACCATGAATGCCACGCAGCATATTTCCCCATGTATAGCATGGTTGAGAAACTAGTCCCCTGCAATATGTAATATGATGATCCCTGGAATCTAAATTCTATATGAATATAGCTGTAGTTCTAAATGGCTTCAACGCAACACAATCCTGTACCCAGGGAAGAGAGAGTCTGGCTTGGGGTTTCATGGCTGCCTTTGTGTGTCGGCGCCCAGCCTTCGGGTCAACACGCGTTGCCACTCTGTCTGCGTGGAAAGTCAATGATATCCTTGCACCTGTCATGTTTTCGGGCAAAGCGTCCTGCATCTACCCGAGATGGAGGGTGGTTGGACGGTGGTGCGTTCGGGATCATGTGGATCTGGGGGCTAATATCAGTTTGATGTAAGACGTCAATGCTATTGACGAGACGGAATGACGTACAACCACCGCGCGCGGCAACCACTCAGCCTCAAGCCCTTACTGCGAGTGCTTTCTAATAACCGCGCGGCATGACCCACCACATTCAAGGTTGACCAGTTGACGATTTCGATCGGCGACCTGGCGATAGTTGCCGCCAACTCCTAGCATGCCTCCCTCCGTTACTTGGCCCAGCCAGCACACAATCGGGTTGATAATGAGCAAGTCATTTTCCCAACAGGCGCACGCTCGGATGACATACCCATTGGCATGATTTACGGATGGTGCGGTATTTTATAGCCCACAAAATGCGGGGACATGTCTAGATCCACGGGCATAAACTGTCCACCGGTCAACGGTGGTGCCAACGGATGTGATGATGCAGGTCTCCACTGCCATTAGTTCCGAATATCTTGACAAGTGTACAAATGCTTGTCGTACTCTGCTTCTGATCATGGGCAGCCACAGCCCTGATTCCGGTTCCTCTACCAGTCCAGTCAAGGTACGGATGCCTCAAGGTTGCTCTCATTCGACCTGCTCAACTCGTCTGTTACCAAGACACTTTCATACTGCACCTGTAATACACAAACTCGTGATCACTGATAGAGTGGGATGAGTTCGCCACGGTGTGGGCGGCCCCTGACTCGAGCAGCTATCGATTCGATGCCACTTGGACCCCAATTGGTTTGCGGATCGCCGTTGGTTGGTTGCTCCCCTTGAGCCATGACAGATTTGGGAAACTCTAAATTAATAATACGCTAATCGCGCCATCTAGCGATATGACCAATGCTGACCAAGTTGGCTCATGCCGTAGTGTCGGTCACGAAATGGGGCTAACCATTTGCGTGAGAGGAACAGGTATATATAATACCTGAAGAAGCTCCTCCGCCTTCGTTCTGCTCCTACCATCACATTATCCAACATCCAGTGCGAACTCAACTACATCCATCCTATTTCCACCATCCAAACGTCATCCCCCAAGCAAAATGGGTTCAGTTGCCAACGTCAGCGCCGATCAGTGGCTCGCCGCCGCCAGCCACCGCCGTTCAGTTTATCCCCTCAAGGGAACCAGCAGCGTGTCCGACTCCCGCGTTCAAGAGATCATCGAAAAGGTCCTCTCTTTCTCTCCGTCTTCCTACAACACTCAGCCTGTCCGCATTACCCTGATCACGGGGCCGAAACACAAGCAATTCTGGGACACCATCATTACCGCAGCTGAGCCCGTGTTGAAGGGCATCAGTGAAGATGTTTGGAATGCCATGAGCCCCAAGTTTGAGCTATTCAAGAGCGCTTATGGATCTGTAAGTATATTATGTCTGACGCGGATATGTTCATAAGCTTACTTACCGGTAACAAGGTGGTATTCTGGGAGTCTGGAAACACAATCAAGGAATCTGGAGAGACGCACAAGTCGGCTGCGCACATGTTTGCCGAGTTTTCCGACCATGCCAACGGCATGTCCCAGATCCTGGTCTGGACTGCGCTCGAGTTGGAGGGACTTGGAGCAAACTTGCAGCATCTCAACGCCATCCCCCCTGTTGAGGCCGCAATTAAGAAGTTTGTCGGCGTCCCTGAGGACTACAAGCTGAAGGCACATTTGAACTATGGTGACGAGGCCGCGGAGCACCCTGCAAATCCCGGGAAGCTTCCATTTTCCGAGACTTTGAAGGTCATCTCATAAAACGCGACATGACATGTTAGACAGCGTAGAATATAGAATAACATACTACTATTTGGCCTACTTGGTTGATAGTTTACCACTTGACGTGAGATGATGAGCACGTCACAGCATCCTACCCTGTAGTTACCTGCATTCGGAATAAAGTCATCTTGCAGGTTTTGAAGAGAGCAAGCCCATCCCATTTTATCTCGGGTTGGAACTTCTATTTGGGAATGTAGCCCCACGATTGAGCTGGGGCATCACGCTGTCGCCCGCATGTGAGTCGAAATATTCGCCTTCTTTGGCCTTTGTCACAACGAGCATGTAGAATGAGACGTATTGGAGGCCGGAAAAGTTGATTCTACGAGAAAACAACCCCGCGCTCATGGGCTGAAAAACCCAAGTGCAGGCCTGCGCCACGTTGCGGAAGCATTTCCACCAGCCGAGTCGCGTGTCCGCCCGTTTGTAACTTGTTGATGGTGGTTGCTTCGTACTTGTAGGCCTTTTGAAAGCCCGGCGGAAACTTCTTCGCAAGGCACCCAATGGCTCCCTCGTGTCAGATTGTGACGGTATAGAATGACGGATGCTTTGGGAGGCTTGGCTTGTCCAATTTCACTCGGTCCCCAAGTTCTTGACCCTTTAACGTTGCCAAGCTCAAGGGCTACGTCCTTCCAAGAGTCTACCAAATCAGCTACAGTATTGTCTCGAGACACAACGAATTGTCATTATTTTCCACACCTCGAGAGCTCGGGATATCCGTCGAGCCATATTCGTTCCGCAGGAAGTCGGAAGACTGCCACGAGTCGCGCGTTGGCCTTGCCTACCGATGGGTCCGATATCACTCAGTGCTCGATGGAAAGCTTGGTATTCCATGATCCTGGGCGCTGCAAGCTACGAACAATTGACAGAGGCATTAACTGAGCTTGGAAAATTCCCTTTAAAGCGGTCAGTTGTGCAGAAGATAAACAACCTTTGTGAAGTCATCAAAGACGAGGCGCTTGTGGACAACCTGAAGTCCGCACAGAGGGTTTTTAGCGCTTGAATATGTTTCTATGCTTCATATTCTTTTAAGCTGAAACTATCCGGAATGAAGGATAAAGATATATGTATCGTACTTATAGAAAATATGCCATCAGTAGTTCTGGTTTGACCACTCGTCATCCCATTCCCGAAACTTTCCAAGCCCAAAGAATGCAACGAGGACCATGTGCGGATGTATTATTGCTTCCACATAAGGCAGAGACCATGCTACAGCGCAAGGAGTCCTTTTGAATCAATAGCCCATAACCGAGCTCAAGATCTGATTCTCATGAGAGAATGGGAGGGCCAAAAAAACGATGGCGCAACTTACATTTGTGCCACTCCATGGTCAGCTATTTAGAGAGAGTGCAATACTCTCTTACTTACTATTGGCAGACGATGGCAGCTTGAGTCACTACCCGCCGAACATCAAGGTTGCTATTGGTGCATAGGGAACAAGAAAAGCTTGACTGAAGCACTTTGACTCATCTCTTCTATCGCGCCAAGGGCTCGGTTCTGGGGCGTCCTCGACTTTGCTTGAAGTCAACAGCTCCCCTTTATACGACCGTCCTAGTTTCACCAACCGTATTTACGTTTCTGGAAAGATCCCATTGCAGCCTCACGTCCGCAAATTTCTGCGATTTAAGTCATCTGCCAAGTTACGCCGAATAGCCCAATACTCAGCAACACCGACGCTTTCATAGGCTGCCTGCTAGCTTGTGGTTTGTTTGCTTGTTTGTTCGGTTACCGCCGTGGTGGGCCAGCAGTGAGACTCATGCACCCAACATTTATCTTCTTTGAATAAGATATGAGAAGGGTTACTTGATTATCACGCATGAGGCTTGACCAACTACCTTCATGTATATGGGTATGCGTCCGGTCTCCTACTTGAAACGACATGTCTCGAAGCAATCTGCTAGAATAGGACCTGAAAAAGACAGCACAGAATGACCCCCACAGAGATCAGAGTCAGAAAGGACGGAAATACTCCTCACATTTCGAAACACAGTTCATGAGATTATTCGAAAACGACACACGTTGACCGATCGCACGCGAACTCGTCTCGAAGATGAGCAGGCTCTAGGTACGCTAGGCCAGGACTCAGGAGTTATTCAGTGGGCTGTCTGGCCATAAGCCTCTGGGTTCAGTGGCTGGATATGTGGTAGATCTTCCAGCACCCATAGTCATGCTCCTTTACGTTGATTCTCTGTACAACGAATACGTCTGTATGCGTATGGCCAGTATTTTATACCATGTCACGAGGACAGTGCAGTTGCCCGCTACCAGGTCCTAACAAACATCGTCAGCAAGTTCCCCGAAGATCACTATCAGCCTACAACCGGCGGAAAGTTAGAGTCAGAGCGGTGGTCTCTTAGGAAAGCTACTTGGCATGAATTGAGGTTTTGGGGCGCGGTCCTGTGTCTTGCTATCAGTCGAGCGGTCGGATGAGAGTGAACGAACTTCCCATACGACAATCGTTGGTAGCAAATCCACTTGGCAACGATTATATTGCGAATCAACAAGAAGCCACCAGAAATTCAGGGACCGTATAAACTCTTAATTTAAGCATTTCACGCCAAGGCAGCTCCGCGGAGATAACGAAAAGGTCCCACCAAATAGGCTGCTAATTATGAAAAGCGACGGTGTAGCAAAACCACCATTAATGGTAAGGTTAAAAATGTTTAATACGGCATCAAATTCACGTGTTTCCATGACAAGACCTAGGATAGCCAATGAAGATGGATTTTGGGCTTCTAGGTGCAATCCTAAATAAACTGGATCAACTAGACATGGAGTGCTAGGCCTCGAGCCATCTAGTTAGTCTGTGAGCTCGGAAATATTGACAGATGGGGCTATTAGCTAAGTCACATACTAATAGCTGCTTTTAAAATCCCTTTATTATATAAAAAACTTCAATTAAAAAATATTAAAAATAAAAATGTTATGAATATTAAGTATATTATAATTCTTTTTTATAATATTTTATATTATCTATTAAATTTCTTCTTTTCTATTAAATATATAGTTTTAATATTAATAAAATAATATCATACCTACCTGTAAGTACTTACTTTTACGTGTTAATTACACTTATTATATATTCTTTTATTTTTACTTGGTAGCGTTTTATTGGGCTTTAACCCCCTATTAGCTCCACTAAAGGTTACTACTAGCTAAACTACAGGGGTTAAATTATACGAAGGTAAATGACGTCAACAACATCCTGCAAGGGCAAATTAAAGTCATGTTCCCTGGATATAATGGGCAACCGAGTAATTATAACCCCGCTATAACGGACTTTACCGTCGACAAAGCAACACACGGTTGCGTCGCCGTCATCCCAGCCATGCATCAGGCCATATATACCAAGGGAAGACACCATGATCCTTGCTCATTGATGCGCTGGGCAAAGACCTCAAGGCTTCCCGAGGCCAAATATTGTCCTACAATACAACCCCTGAATTACTGTCAAAGGAATACCTAGCAGGGGTAGCTAAGGCCAATCCAATATCAACTCTTTACTTAGGCGGGGATATAAGTTACTTGGAAGTACATAAACATATAAGTGAACCCACAATGAAATGTGGTTCTTTTTAGTAATATTTTATCCCCTGTATATCTACCTCGTGCCGCCTATTAGCTTCACAAGGGTAAGAATACAGGTAGCTGTTAGAGCGGTACGTACTGCGGGAGGAAGCAGGGCTAGGTACATATGTATTAATTCTTTTGACAATGATTCAGGGGTTGTATTATACATAATGGCAAGTAATGTTGTTCTTGTTACCGGAGGCAACACAGGCCTTGGGTCTGGTTCGAGATCGTCAAAGGCCTCTATGGTTCCATCACACAATCCGAGATACTACTTGGTGGAAGATCTTTCAACAAGGCAAAGGCAGCGGTGGCCGATATTATGACAAGCTTTCCAAGAGCCAAGGGCCGTGTCACTGGAATCCAAGTAGATGTTGAAGATGATAACTCCATTTCTGCCGCCTTCGATACGGTCAAGGACAAATACGGGCGCCTTAATGTTCTCGTCAACAATGGAGGTGAGAGCACATTATATGGACGGTTTCGTGGCATAATATGCGCCATTCTAACTGCTTCAGGTGCCCTATTTGTCATGCAATTGCTGACGGGCAACATGACGATGCGTCAAGTTTGGAACCAGTCCTGGAATGTCAACATAACAGGGTCCCAAGTCATGACGTCTGTTTTTGTACCTCTGCTTCTCCAATAGGACGATCCTCGACTGCTTTTCATCACCAGTGGTACATCCACTCTCGCTGGATCAGAAAACCTAGATCTTCCGATCAATCGCGTTCCGCCTAAGGGCTGGCCAAAGGCTGGCCCGCCACAGATCAGTATACCTGCCTACCGTAGTTCTAAAGCAGGAATGAATATGATCATGAGGTATTACAAAATGCTGGATATGATGGGCCCGTTTTTCCAGATTGTCAGCTAACAAATGTACGCAGAGAGTGGCATAGCACCCTCAAGGAGGACGGGGTCAAAGTATGGGCCATCTCGCCAGGCTATCTTGCTACTGGTCTAGGGGGAAGCGTACAGATAAATAAGAAGCAAAGTGCTGCCGATCCTGCTATAGGTGGACAGTTTGTCAAGGACGTCATTGAAGGGCGTCGGAATAACGACATTGGCAAGGTCATTCTAAGAGACCGTGTGCAGCCTTGGTGATTGCAGGAAACCAGCCATCAAACGCGGAAACTGGTCAACTTGGTAATGAACAAAGATTTTCCTTATTTGCGCTACCTTTCACTTGCGATTTTGGAGCTTACTGTCGAAGCTACCGCACTATGCAATGGTACAGACTAGCTTCTCTGCACTAATTGGCCTCATATATTCCTCAGACCTGCTCGGTGCTTTGCGATAAACTACCAGGCCGGACAATAATGCAAACCCATCTGGAGCAATGCGCTCCAGCCCGCCAGGCATCCTCCGAATCGGGTTCGGATGCAACTTGACCTCGTTACTCGTAGCTCCCGAGTCGAGGAAACTAAAGAACTTTGCGGCAAATTCCCGAGCTTCAGGTTTTGCAGGAAAGAAAACTCCTATACACGAAAGGTATCAGCGCAGAACGTCTTACAACCGTGTTGGTCGGGCAAGACAGACCTGCTCCGTAACAGATCTCAACACCCAGTCCTTCCCAAACGGCACCGCAAATTGGCTTGATTGCCAAGTTGGCTGTATCAAAATTTCCACCACTTGCACTGCGGAGGACGTGGTATTTCCCTTCCGGACGCAAAGTACTGTGAACATTTGCAACGGTGTCCCGCTCTGAGATTGTGTCGAGGGCGAAATGAACACCTCTACCGCCCGTGGCACTTCTTACCTGGGCTGGCCAGTCTTTTTCGCGATAGTCGACCAGGTAATCATAGTTTTACGGCGCAGCACGGGGAAACTCATGTTTTGACGAGCTTGCTACTCCAATGAGCCGCAGTCTACGGCCCGAGTTTTCCGAAACCCTATGCACAAGCTGGGCGGCTAATAGCCCCAGACATGTTGACGACCCGTAGACCAAGACATTGATGGGGTCGTCAGAGGTGGTGGTAGAACCAGTCGAGAAGGGACTGGGGAGGCCGAACCTATCAAACAGACCACACATGCTGACTGTAGACGCTTCCTCAAAAGACAGACTCTCCGGAACGGTCCAAAGCAGATCGTATGGAGCCGCGACGTATTCCGCGAAAGCGCCGGAGCCGTCATCGGAAGAGCTGGCTGTAGATTGGATTAGCTGCACTGTTGCTGATGTACTAGGACACTTTGAACGTCTAAATTATACAAACCTCCTTGGAGGAAACCCGCAACCCGCGTTCCATTTTGCACTCGGCCGTCTTTGACGTTATGCAGCTCACAGGCGCCGGAGTGGGAATGTCGCGCACTTCCGTAGATCGAGTTTTTGGGGTAAGAACGAGAGCTTTCATGGTCACTGCTAGGAGCTCAGAGACTTGATGTTCAGTTGCTCAGGCGGCTGGTGATGACATGTATTCAACGGACACAATCTAATGAGCAGAAGCAAATTTATTATATACACGGTTCCCGAGTGTCCAGTCTTTGTGACTAGAAGCCGAACTCCTCCAGCGAGGATTTGTAATGATGCAAGTGAAGAAAATGGCCCCTTCGCTCACGATATTGTGATATGCGTGGCTGATCCTAGAGTTTCATGCTTAGAAATCCAACTGACTTTCTACCCAGTCCAGAACTCCTGGCTAGATGCTGGGCGATTTTCTCATGGGCAGGTTGCGTCGCTAACATGTCCCTCGTCTGTGGCTGAAAACAGGGAATGTCAGCGGGCAGTTCAATAGGATCGCTGACAAAAGTAAAGCATACGAGTCTCAGGATCAGTTGCGGTTTCTGCTTCAGACCACATCATCTTTCCATAAATTTTGCTGCAGGTATATTGAGGTAAAAGTTTGATGGCATATCTGGAGGCCAGCATCCTCATCGGACTACTTGTGCTGGAGTTTCTCTGACGGTTGTAGCAGTCACTTTCGCTGTCTTTTTTTTTTTGAACCCGACTTGGAGCCGGTGGCGGACTCGCGGTATTAGTGACGAGATTATGTCCGGAAGGTCATCCCTGACAGTTGCGGGTTTACCAGAACGGAGACGTTCGCGGGACAGCAACCATCTGCTTGCCCGATTTCCATCCGTGCGGCGTGGACTGGATCTATCTCCGTCAACGGGAGGAATATTAAATGCACTTGAACGCTTGTACTTTTAGTTTATAATCAAGTGAATTATATCGATTCCTTGAAACCTTCAATGCGTTTCTACCTATAATTACAAAAAATGACTTCTAATTTAGCAAACTCCTCAATGCCCATGTTCTCATTATCGCAAGATCCTCTCCAATAGGACTCGAGGTGGCTGAGGGTGTCGTCGCATCGGGAGGCAGGGTCACCATAGCCTCCTCTTCAAAACGGAGGGTCGAACGTGTAGTCGATGAACTTAAAGAGCGCTTTCTTCCCGCAAAAGTAGCCGGTGTAATAGCTGATTTCGCTTGTGAGAATATCGAGGAAGCTTTGCTTGGACTGTTGAAGTCTACCACGGAAATACATGGAAAGCTCAACCACGTTGTCTACACAGCGGCAAATAATATTCCTTCAGCCTCAATAAAGGACCTTCCTCCCGAGTTGTTCGTGAAAGCTGCACGGCTGCGGGTTGCCGTCCCGTTTTCTCTCGCCAAGGTTCTTAGCAGCTCTGGGTACCTTGCTCGCGACCGCAATTCCAGCATTGTATTGACGGGCGGAAATATTGCGGTTCGCCCAATTCCGGACTGGGAATTCTCGCACCCGGACTTGAGGGCGCTGTTCGTGGTTTGGCTCTTGATATGGCACCGATTCGTGCAAATCTCGTCGCTCCTGGAGTTGTTGACACCGGGATATTGGGTAACGACAAAGTGAGACGTGACCTGGCGGAAAAGATGGCAGCTACTACGCCCACGCAGAAGATTGGACAGGTGGAAGATGTCGTCGAGGCATATTTGTGGCTCCTAAAGGACGGCAACGCAACGGGAGCGATTGCAAGAACTGAGAGCGGGAATAATCTTGTATAAAGCGGTTGTATCGTAACTTGCTTCGTGGAAATCACCATTTTCACACATGACTGAGCGATTCAAGTGACCGTAGACGCACATTCACATTTCGTCGCTTTCTCCATACTTTGTGCATGGCGAGAATGGTTGATTGCCGGAGCACTTGGAATTCTGAATTGGGTCCGGAGGCAGCGGTAGATAATACCTAGATCCTGGCTATCCCAACTCTGCGCAAAAGATCCGAATGTCACTTTCATTTCAAAATCGGCATTAATACCTGGCACCATACATCCAGCCTCTGAGCACCGGCGGGAGGAGGCGAGGCGTCAACAAGTAATGTGTGTACAACACTCTGCACCAACGGGCATGGGGCTTACGACACCGAAAAAGCTATTTTTCAAGACAGGACCCAGCGCCATAGCTTTTGATTTGCTAGCTGGCCATCGTTTTAGAAGGCTGGGTCAACGGTAGCAGCCCTTAGGAGTTGGCCCTTGGGAGTTGCTCGGCTATGGCCACAGGATGGTTGCACGTAAATATGAGTCTGTTCCTGGCGACGTGGAAATAGTGGAGTGGACGAGTCGTTGATGCCGATGGACACATTTCTTCCCCTTGAATATTTTCTTTTTCTCCTGTGACGATCCCCCGCGGCTTTAGATGACAGACATGTCGCCCCCGAGGCCTTGTGTCATACTTGCGACCGCGCGGTGCGACAACCCCCCCCAACAGTCCATGTTAAATGGCCGACGACACAATGCCAGTGCGTAGAATTGGCCACGGCTTTTTGCATTCGAGTGTAACAGTTACATGTCTCATCTCAATCGAATATACAAAACACATGAAAGCTCAAGCAAGCAAACCGCCTTTGGTACGACCCACGAATGCTGCTGCCCAACGTCCGCCACTTTTGCAGCCCAAGACTCGACACGCTGATAACTATCAGTACGATTCGCCAATACAATGGAGGGGGAATGGTGCGGGCGCAAAGATGCCGGTAGTGTTTTAGGTAACCCAGTTGCTTCTGCCGCCGTATGTCTGTCCACTAGTACCGACCGTACGGAGTAGTTGATTTCAGTTGCCGCCTACAAATATTGACACTGTGCGGCCCAAGGCTGGAAAGGTTTCTTATTGAATCATAGGTCGAACGCTGGCGTACGTGGTGCGGTTAATTGTCCGTCTGTGGCTCAGTGGCGGCGTCACTGATTCGCAAAACATCAGATATCTGGTGATGCATCCAAGACTTTCAAGACCCCGCATTTGGATCCCGATGGCTGGCCAACGTAGCACAGAGATGCCAAAAGGAGGCACATGCATTCAATGTCGGATGGTCCAGAGCAGTCTTCGCATGGAATACATATACGTGGCCCTCACCTCTACGGCAAGCTACTGGAGACGTTCCTGAAAGCTGAGCCTTGAAAGCAACTTGTGCGACGCCAAGAGGAGCAATTCAAGAATGGCTACAGCAGCAGTCCTCGGAAGGGCACCGACGGTGCATTCTCTGCCTGGCACTTCGAATATTCCCGTCACTGAATTTCCAGCCCCGGAAGCTGTTGGAGACGTGGACCCCTTGGTGGAAGCTGAGAAGATCATACGTCTTCTCAATGATAGCTTTAGTGATCCAACTTTCCAGGCTACGCAAAATCTCTTTGCGAAACAGGGATACTGGCGAGACCATTTAATCTTGTCATGGAACTTCAGAACCGTTCAAGGCCCTGCTCAGATTGGAGAGTTTCTTAGAGAATGCGCACAATCGAGAGACGGATTCCGGATCAAGAACATCACAATTGATAAGGAAGGGCCGGTTCGTCAGCCCTCCGTGTCCCCGCTCGATGGTGAAGGCAAAGTCTATGGCATCACCGCATTCTTGTCCGTTGAAACAGTGTTGGGGACCGGAGAAGGATTCATTCGGTTGGCCCAGGAAGGTGGCAAATGGAAGATATTCACTATCTATACCAGTCTCCGGTCATTGAAAGGCCACTCTGAAAACACCTTTTCGGGTCGCCCGCGTGGTGTCAATCACGGCGAACAGCCTGGGAGGCGGAACTGGGCAGACAAACGGGCCTCGGCTGTCGCCTACGACGACGGGAGTGAGCCGGCCGTGATAATCATTGGTAAGTGACTCTTAAAACTAGCACATAATCCCTGTTCCAGGCAACCACTTCGGCTTTTGCTGACCAGAGGTCATCAGGTGCTGGCCAAGCTGGTTTGACGGCGGCAGCCAGACTCAAGGCACAAGGCGTCAATGCTCTGATTATCGACCGTAATGACCGAGTGGGCGACAATTGGAGACAGCGTTATCATCATTTAGTCCTACATGATCCAGTATGGTACGATCATATGCCTTACTTGAACTTCCCTCCGCAGTGGCCCATCTTTTCACCAAAGGATAAGTTGGCTCAGTGGTTCGAAGCCTACGCTAATATCATGGAACTGAACGTATGGATGAAGACTAAATTGACCGAAACATCTTGGGATGAGACCAAGAAATGCTGGACTGTCTGCGTCGAGCGCACAACGGATGATGGCTCTACTGAGCGACGCACCTTTCATCCACGTCACATTATCCAAGCCACGGGTCACTCTGGAAAGAAGAATCAACCAACGATCAAAGGGGCAGAGACTTTTAAGGGCGATTTGATTTGCCATTCTTCCGAATTCTCGGGAGCTCAAGAAGGGAGACAGGGCAAGACTGCCGTAGTAGTTGGCAGCTGCAACTCCGCCCTCGACATTGCCCAGGATTTTGCCGAAAAAGGCTACGACGTCACGGTTGTGCAGAGATCTAGCACACATGTTGTTTCGTCATATGCTGTCACTGATATCGCCTTTAAAGGGCTTTATTCAGAAGGTGGCCCCCCGGTTGAGGATGCCGACTTGATTATTCAAAGCATGCCCAACAGCGTGCTGAAGGCAATCCAGGTCAAGGTTGCCGAGCTTCAACGTAACCATGATAAGGACATGCTTCAAGGGCTGGCAAAGGCCGGCTTCAAGGTCGACAACGGACCTGATGAGTCTGGTCTGTTCTTCAAGTATTTTCAAAGAGGCGGAGGATATTACATTGATGTCGGGGCGTCAAAACTGATTATAGATGGCAAGATTAAAGTCAAACAGGGTCTAGAGGTTGCTGAGATTCTTCCAGATGGCCTTCGGTTCAGCGACCAGTCGGAGCTCAAGGCTGACGAGATTGTTCTGGCCACGGGCTTTCAAAGCATGAAGTCTCATACCAGGCAGATATTCGGTGATGGCGTTGCGGATAAAGTGGAAGAGGTCTGGGGGTTCAATGAGGAAGGCGAATGGCGCACCATCTGGCAACGCAGTGGCCATCCTGGACTCTGGTTTCATGGCGGCAATCTAGGTCTCTGCCGTTATTACTCTCGGCTCCTGGCTCTCCAGATCAAGGGTATGGAGGAAAATCTTTACAACTATGACGAGAACTAGCTTGTAGGAAATTCGAAGGCACGATGTGGACTGTTCCTGTAACCCTGGTTCATACCGTCTGTGGTCTCGAAATCCAATGGGCCACCAGACGTCAACTGGTGTTTGACGTCAAGCTGTACAGCATCTTGATGCCGTTACGCACAGCTGGGCATATCACAGATCACCAGCGTGCGCCCCAACCCGCTCTAGACTTTTCAATAATTCGGTGTTGTTTCATCCAAGATACATATGTCGGCACTTGAAGCCGCAAGAAAGAAGGAGTTGATGTGCTAATATTTCACCAGAGTGCAATGCAAATGGCATGGGGTCTTATTGATTCTGTGATTTACCTACGATGCCTGTAAACAGAAATTCGTGCTATCTATCCATATCGCACCAGTACATGCCATAGTAGCTTAAGCTCTTGCAAAACCTCGGAATATGTTCCTCTATCTGCCCACGCGTGCGGGTTTCTGGTAAGATGTTGAACAGTCAGCCCTATCGCCGCTGTGTCCACAATGCCGTCCTTGTTAACGCGCTTAGCAAGGGATGGCATTTTGGGTCCTCTGAAGTCCAATGGCACCGACTGCACATCCAACTTGAAGCCTTGATAATATTGCACCGGAAACTTGTATTTGCGGCCTATGCCTTCCAAGCAGCGCCCTATCCCGGTGCTCCTAAAGCCACCATCTACGACCAAGGTGTCAACATCACGAGCTAGGCGAATGTCTCCATGAATCTGTGCCTCGATAATGTGATCAAGATTGCGACTTGGAGAAGCAGAGCGTGTGTCGGCAGCTCCATATAAATTGCACAAACGATCAACGACTTGAGGTGGGCGAATACCAGACATCCCGAGCATGAAGTCTCTTGTGAAGGACTCTTCGAGTAAGGCCTGGAGAATAGGTGCGAACAGGTCTAATGTCCCTCTGAGCTTGGGGGCGTCCTGTGAACCGCCAGATGTAAATGCCGACTTTTTTGAGACGGCTGGCTTGAGAAGAAAATAGCAAGATCCAAATCTAGGAGCCGGACCGTCAACAGAGTTGGCCAAGTCCAGCGCTCCATACTTTGGTCTATGCGCCAGACTAACACGATGATCGCTGTAGGCGTCTTCAAAGAGACTGTTCTCCCACTGGTCACGAGGACTGCCTCGAAAGGCCGCAACAAGGCCGCTGGAAATGCCTGTTTCGAACTGGTTGCGGTAAACGCCATCCTCCAGGAGTGCGGATGCCACCGTGCCGTCGCCAACAGACTGGTCGGTCTGGATGAGCGCGAGTGCGGACTTCTTTCCCAGCTGATGCAACTTGAAATATTCGATATTGGACATGCGAGCTATTTGTGCAATAGCGGCTTTTGCATCAGATTCAAGAGTTTTGGCCTGGCGTCTCATGCTGGCTAGGGCTGCCTGCTGGCATGGCAGTAAATTTGCCTCGGCTTCAGTGTTTTGATCCTGATCCATTGTTTGTCGATTCACGGTACAAGCAATAAGGTCTATGGGATCACGCAATAAATACAGCGAAATTCCGGTACAACGTTTAAAGCAGAATTTGTTGGCAATTTTGATTGTGTCTAGTGAACTCTGCTCTTCGAGTGACTCACCCGGTGGCTGACACGACTATCCTAAGCACATTACCACCAAAACAAAAATTCCATCACACTAACATCGAGCTAACCATGCAGGTCCATACATAAGCAGCGTTTGTGTGTGTGTGTGTATCTTAATGCCTCGTGCTAATGCCGTACAGCCAATGTTGAAAGTTTTCCAACACTATACGGCATACTCCTCACGCACGATGCCACGACTTGAAAATGATTCATGTTCACCAGGAAAATAGTACCCATCAATGGAAGTCGTTGAGTATCTCCAATATTGAGCTTACAAGTGTGCCCTTCTCTCCATGACTGCCCTCCGTATATGTAGAACTTGGAAAAAGGACTCGCATATTGGACCATGTGGACGACTACATGATCCCTCAATGAAAAAAACACACAGAATATTTTTTTTCGGGCAGTCTGCTTAGACGCATTACATTGGCTCAACACTTTAAGCAGCATACACTTGATGTCATCTGCTAATCATTGATGCAGTTCTGCAATTACCAGCCTTTATATAAGGTTTTCTTTTTTATTTTTTTTATTTTTTTCAAAAAGAAATAATGAGACTGCCAAATTTAAATCAATCCATTCAAACTGGCGTGCTGCCGTATTAAAGGTACAATAGAAAGAAATAATGTTGTTTAACGAACATAATATAATCGTTCTTCCACATCGATAAACATGGTGTGATTCACATGATGGTTTGTTTCATCCACGACTATTTGTCCATACTCGAGCCGCAACGGATCGGAATGACCTTGATCAACCCAACCTTAATCACCCACGCTCGACAAACGTAGCATCTGCTGCACTGGCGGCAGAAAGCAATCAAGCCCAGTTTATACCGAGGCAAATCAGACGACATAGGCGCCAAGGGCCAAGAGAGCAGCCAAGCCGGCCCCAGGGGCGACAGTATTCGGTGCAGCACCGGCCTTCTTGGCAGTCGTTGACGCAGCTGCAGAAGAAGCTGTAACGCGTCTGCTAGTACTCTGGGTCCTGTGTACACTCATCTTTAGTAGTTATATCGGTGCAAGATAGATATTTCACTCACGTAGCCTGTGCGGTAACTCGCCGAATAGACGAGGAAGACGTCTGTGTCGCAGTCGAGCTCCGGCTGGTAGTGGCAGTGGTAGTCGTGGTGCAGTAAACACTAACGGCAGACGCAGCCACAAGAACGGCAGCGAACTTCATTTCAATGATAAAAGAAGGCTGTTTAGCGGTTACTCTAGTAGTACAAGGCGAATGCAGCTTCTGAAAATTGGTAGCTGTAGGCGTGTGTGCTTGACAGAGAGTGCAAACGATGGTCGTCGGGATATCTGGCGGAATTTATAATCACCTTCCATCTTTCAAAATGCGCTTCACCGTGCATGTATTGTATGTTGAATTCTGGAACAAAGATAGTGTGGTCCCCGTAATTTTCTCTATTGTATGCGGGTTTACAACTTCGCATGATGGGCTCGAGCTATACGATTCACGGACCACATGGAAGAAGCCCGACCAAGGCGGAGTAATATCAGCCACCACCACTCTTGATGAGCATCTGCGCAACCAGTGGTTGGTAACTGAGTGTTCTAGCAATTCCTCTTGTTATTCGCCAAGTCATTATTCTTTGCAGTCTCCAACGTTTTCTGTCAACTCCAAATTATGCCACCTAGGGAAATGCCCAAGTCGTGAATAATAAGCCGTGCTACACAAGGGGCCTGTGTCACACTTCTGTTTCACCTACTGTAGAGTCTCTCTATCGTTAGTATGGGATTCTATCCCTACACATTCGGACAGTTGCCGAAAGACGCCGTATAGCTTCGTGAAATTGGAGCAACCCAGGTCGTGCCCTAGCTTCGGGCACTCCTTGGGCGGCATGCTTGCAAAGCCAAGGCATACTCTACACACTATGACACCGTGACAAAAGTTCTCAAGTCAGTCAAAACCTGGTGATTGGCTTGGTTAGTTGGCTGAACAGTCAACAATATTATCCACCAGCCTGTGGCTGTATACAACCATCCGGCGCATCCAAGACAGATCATCGGGAACCTGGCCATCGTGGCGTCAATACACCTCACGTATGAGCCTCCTCTGTTTCCCAAGTTCTGCCGTGGGTGAAAACTCTTTGGTAATTGTTTTTCAGTCGTCCAGGCAATACATACCCCGACCGCAACACGACGCACCACGGGCATTACAACCAGTACCTGCCGCGTAAAATGCTTGATATTCCCCTTTTTGCCAAAGGGGGTCAATATTCCAGAGATCGATCATCTTCCGGGGTTCGCGTCATGATATTGATACAAAATTTGCGGTATCCCGATCACGTACAGCAGTGTGTCTGTATATCAGTCACTAGTACTACTGAGATACAAAGAACGAAATCAACGACCTCAGATCCGAAATGATCACTTCAGAACGTCTTTTCAGTTAGGTTGCATTTCGTCCTGATTATTGCTATCAGATCAAGAGATTCATTTACATGCGATGCAAGTCTTTGCGGGAGCTCTCAAATCTTCCCGTACTGTAAGGAGTCATTCTTGTCCAATAATATGACACTTTTACCAACATCGACTGTCGACACCACCCACCACGAGCCTCTTTACCCGGTAGGCTATTCTATGCGAAACGTTGAGCCTTCAATAATAGACAAGCACTCAGCACCGGCCAATCCACTCAGTTCGAGACAGACGACCCCCCAAATTCGTTGTTAATATGATTTCGGCAGCCCCAAGACTCGTTGTCCAATATAGTTACATATCATTTCCTTCGTTACGGGAGCAATTCTGGGGATCAAAACCTCCCTCAGATACCGTTCCACATGATACTCTTTGGCGTATCCCATGCCGCCATGACACATGACGGCTCTCTCGCATACCTTGAAGGCTGCTTCAGCAGCAAGGTATTTTCCAGCATTGGCATATTCTCCGCTTTCGTACCCTTCGTCGTACATCCTGGCTGCTTGGGCAAGCATGAGTCGAGCTGCTTCCAGATTCATCCAGCTGTCAGCCAGAGGGTCCTGTATTGCTTGGTTTTGTCCTATTGGCCTGCCAAACACAACCCGCTCATTTGAGTAGGTTGCAGCTCTGCGCAATGCAGCGTAGCCCAAGCCTAACGCGTCGCAGCCGATGAGGATGCGTTCCGCATTCATACCATGCATAATCAATCTGAAACCATAGCCCTCATCGCCAATTCTATCTCTAGCAGGAACCTTCCAACCGTCGAAAAAGACGGCATTGCTATCAATAGCTCCGTGACCCATCTTCTCAATCTCAGCGATCTGGATTGGCAAGTTGTCGTTGAGGTCAGTGTAGAAAAGTGACAGCCCTTCAGAAGACTTCTTGACCCGACTGATCGGAGTGGTTCGAGCCAAAATAAGAATCTTTTGCGCGGTTTGAGCGGTAGTTATCCATATCTTCTGTCCCGAGAGTGCATAATGGTTCCCGTTGCGCACTGCCTTTGCTTGTAGTTTCAACGTGTCAAGTCCGGTGTCTGGCTCCGTCACGGCAAAGCAGGCTCGCCCTCGCCCAGCCATGAGCGGTTCGAGAAATCTCTTCTTCTGCTGCTCTGTGCCAAATTTGGCAACCGGCTCGAGACCAAAAATGTTGATGTGGACAGCAGATGCCGCCTGCATTCCGCCTTTATGCTGGCTTCGGCGAGGCCGAGACCTAACCCGCCATACTTGTCGGGTCGGCAAATACCTAGCCATCCTCCTTTGGCGAGGTCTTGGTAAAAGTCGGCAGGGAACTCTTTACTTTGTTCCCTTGCTAGCCAGTACTCGTCTGGGTACTTTTGGCAGATCTTCCCGATGGCTTCTCTTACAGCCTTCTGGGATTCCGTAAGGTCGGGAGTGTATGTTTGTAAATTCTGTGGCTCTAGCCGCGGCACTGAATGGTCTGAAAGCCAGCAGTTGGGGTCTTGCTCGCCTGAAGAGGAGACGGGGTCCTTGGGTTGAACACTGCATTGATGCCACGGTCAGAAGGGGCGCATATTTCGAATAGCACCAGCGAGATGTCTTGCATTCCTGAGACTTGAGCTGGCTCACTGCAGCTTTCAGATCGGATATTGATGTACTCTTCTGCATTTGATGTCTGATTGTGTTGCTTGCGGTTCAGGGGACCGTCCAAGACCCGAAGGGCCGGACGGCAACACGGGGAAGCCTGGGGTTCCTGAGCCGAAATATCCGACCCCATGATGGCCGGCATAAAGCAGATTCCAGAGGGGTTTTGGAGACACCGCAGCTTGATTTTCTGGTACTGCACTTTTTGGCACCGCTCTTGATGCTCGTATTTTGGCGTATTAAAGGTATACATACTGTGTACCGAAACTGTTCGTTTGAAGCCATGGCTGTAGAACGACTGGCAAGACTGGGCCATGCAAGGAGATTTGCGCATCAGAAATTTTCTTTTAAACCGAGATGGCACCATCGACAAAACTTTGCATACTCAAGCACCAGTGGACCTCTATCTGGAATTAAGGTGGTTGATCTGAGCAGGGTTCTGGCGGTGAGTTTTCTGACAACATCAGATGATAGCAGCCAAGTCTGACGAGAAGCGGTTTCGTGCTCAAGTGCCCATTTTGCACCCAGATTTTGGCCGACTATGGAGCGGACGTGATCAAAATCGAGCAACATTCCATAGGCGTAATTTGTCTTCTTCCCTTCGTCCAGCCACAGGTAGTAAAATATTGACCATTTCTTCCAGGACGACACCCGCCGATGGCGCACACACGGAGAGGACGACATGTAGCAGGCAGGAGATAAACAATCCTCGGCCTATTTTGCAACAATCAATCGCAACAAAAGATCCCTCACTCTGAATCTCAAGCGCTCAGAAGCTCGAGATATCTTGCTGGGCCTTGTCCGGCACGCTGACGTCGTGTGAGTCAAGCTGTGGCACCGTCCGCTGTGAAGGCACACGTACACTGACGATTGTACATAGCATCGATCATTTTGTTCCGGGGAAGCTCGATGAGCTTCGAATTGGCTTTGAAGATGTGAAGCGCGTAAAACCCGACATAATCCATGCCAGCATCTCGGGTGCGCTCGTACTCATATTCTGCATGCCAAATTTGCTAACAAAGACATAGGGCATGGTGCGACAGGCCCCTACTCCAAACGGGCTGGCTACGACGTTATTGCTGCCGCAGAGGCAGGCCTGCTTCACATAACGGGCGAACCTGAAGGTAGACCAATGAAGCCAGGTGTAGGTCTCACGAATACGTGTACAGGATTGTATCTCCATGGAGCAATCCTGGCGGCACCGAGGTCGCGCGATGTGACGGGACAAGGCCAACAAGTTGATCCTTCACTTTTTGAAGCTCAAGTTTCTCTTTTGGCTAATGTAGCAATGTCCTGGCTGAACGTTGGACCAGAGGCTCGGAGATGGGGAACCGCACACCCAAGCATTGTCCCTTATGATTGCTTCAAAACAGCAGACTCCTACTTTGTGGTTGGCGCTGTTAATGATCGCCAATTTGGATCGCTATGTCGTCTTCTGCATCTTGAAGACTTGGTAAAAGACAAAAGATTCATTGACAATGGGTCAAGAGTGAAAAATAGGCAGATTCTTGGGGACATTCTTAACGCGACATTTCCTGAGCGGAATACTGCCGAGTGGATGACACGATTGAAGGCAGTGGCATGCCTTGTGGTCCCATCAACACAATGGAGAAGGTGTTTTCTCATCCGCAAACAATTGCAAGAGACATGATACAGACAGTGCTGGATGAGTCGGCCAAGTCTGGAAAGTGCAAGTATTGGGTGCGTACATAGATCTATCGTCGGCCAAACCGCTTTCAAGCTAATCAGGCTGTAACACAAGAATCCCTGTCAAATTTAGTAAAGACCAGCCATCTATTCGCTCAAGGGGCCCCCAATTGGGTGAACACACAGAGGCGGTGCTCATGGAGATTGGATTCACTCAAGATGATATCTTACGACTTCGAAGGGATGGTGTTGTCTAGTGAGCAATGAAGATTGTGCAAAAAAGGATACAATTGAATTCATAATTCAAAGGTCCTATCGAAAACCTAGCGTACACGGCTTTTTCTAGGCGTGGTCATTGCCAGCCAGCCCGCACAGCATACGTCTAGTCCGTTTTTTGAACGGCTTCTGGCTTCTCGCCTGTTGACATTTCAGTGTCTTTGGAATCGAAACCAAGCTGCCGTGTATCCCAGCCCTGGCTCTCTAGATAGTCTCGGAATCGAATGTCTTCATCTGCAATTGTATCCTGACCAATGTTGGGCATGAAGAAGAAAGCGATGACCGCGGACAGGACGGAGAGACTTGATGCGACCCAGAAAGGGTACTGCGCAGACTGAACTTTGTTGCCACCAGCGGCCTGAATGTAAGGAAAGACCCAAGTTCCGATGAAAGCACCGATTTTTCCCACCGCGGCAGCAATACCATAGTACCTGCCACGCACACCGGTTGCGCAGGTTTTGGCGGCTAGCAAGCCAATGTTATTGCCGGGGCCTAATTCACCAAGTGACAGGAAGATGCCATAGACAATTGCAAAGGGGGCGATCTTGTTAGAGATTTGTCCGTAGACACCAGCCATGATGTACCCAACGATTGACTGGGTGCCCACTCCAAGAATCAGAGTGTATTTGGGTCCCAATTTATCACTAACAAAGGAGCCGATGATGGAACCAGGAAGGTAAAACATGTTGATGACGGTGTTCCACCCAAATATCGTAGTCAACGGTGCTTGGTCGTCGTATATACCGCTCAGAATCGACGACGAGTAGATGCCAAAAGCATAGACGGAGAACTGCGACAAGGTTTAGCTGAGAAGACGGTGGAATTATGCATAGCAGGAGCACCAACATTGTACAGAAACCAGATCAGACTGACACACAGCAAGCGAAACCAGTAAAACTTGAGCACAAGAACGTATGGTGTTTGCTTACGCATGGCTTCTTTGGTGAACTCCTCGGGCTCCTTTAATCGCATACGAAGCACGAGCAAGACCAAGGGGAAGGCGACACCGATTCCCAGACTTGTTCTCCAGATGGCACTGTAGTTTGTGTTGTGAGCAGCCGCTGCGATGACATCTGGCGAAAAGTTAGTCCATCAATAGCAGAGCACGCACGACTGGGCCAAGACTAACAGGGCAAGAAAGCGCCAAAGACGAAACCACAGTTGATCATGGTATTGGTGAAGAGGATGAACCACCTGTGTCTTGTGCCCTTTTTAAGATCACCCGTTGACTCGGCACATCCGACACTACCAGCAGGATATTCACCTGAGACGGTAGTTAGCTCAACACTCTGATCAGGAGCCGTGCTCTTCTTCTGCATACCTCCGATGCCAATTCCTACGAAGAAACGCCACGCGGCCAGCATATTGAACATGCCAATCGTGTCGCCCCGGTAATATGACGCCGCAGCCAGGGCTGTAAAGATGATGAGAATAACAGTAGATACGACGAGCGAGTTTGAGCGAGACCAGCGGTCGGAAAGGAAGCCAAATAACAGCTGGCCAACGACGGTGCCAGCAAACGCAATGTCAGCAACATACTTGGAGGCTTGTGAGTCCTTGTACAACGAGCCATACTGGATTCCCAACACGGTGTTCACCGACCCAATGACCTGTTGATGGAATTAGCATGCGAGCAAGAATTCTCTCGGACGCGAATTCCCTCCACTGACATTATTGATGTAACCGTCTGAAAACAGACCAGCGCCACAAGCAAAAACAGGTAGAGCGGCTTGCCAGAAGGTCTTATGCTGCACTTCAGTGGGCTCATTCGACTCTTGCACCTTGACATCACGGGCCTCGGCCTCCCTGGCTATTTCCGCACTCATCTTTCGACTGCCGGAGACTTGGGACGGGACCAGGGTGTGATTGTTCTTCTTCCGCCTTGTGAATCGCGAGATGAGGTAGCACCGTGCTAGTCCGACTTGCTTTGCGTTGCCCCAGGATTCAGCGGTTAAAGACTGAAGAATTTCAGGAAAAAAAAAAAAGACGGGGGAAATCAGTACGTATATATTACGGACGTCGTGCAGCGTGCTCTTGGCAATGATCTCACCCCATTGACCCACTGCAACTGGCCAAGCTTGGCTTCCTGCATGCAATTGACGAATGGACCAGAGGCTGTGACAAGGGCCACACAATAAGACATCGGTGATGATGCCGGAAAACAGGTCTTGGGTGGAGCGGAATGGCACGGAGTGACGAAACGACTCTGAACATCCTTGTCTACATATCGGGGCGGGTTACCACAGAGGCGCCGATACAAGACGCTCGGATAGATGAGGCTGTAAGCTTAAATCCAAATCGTCGGTTCCGGGGGGGCTGTGTTGTGTATTAATTGGTAAGTAACGGAGCGTCACGTCGACCAAACTCTCTGACCAAGACATGGGCTCTTATGAGGCCCCGAGCGGCAGACGACAGGTTATGAAAACTTGCACATGTGCCTTGGGAAGCGGCCCGGGGGCAAATCAACCAATTGGCATTGCTGTACGGCCACGAGCATTCAATGACACCACGGATTGCCGCCCGGGTTGTCAGTGGATATTCCCTCGACAAGATTCAGGAGTAAACAAACTCTGGGCAACCCAAGCTCGGCAGGCAGGCCACCAACGGTAAAATAGTAAAGTACTACCAGTGCATGTACAACCACATAATACATGATCTCCTCAGCCAACCACGGATCCCTGCTCCCCAGACAAAAGACAGGCGTGGTTTGAAAATTTAATGATCCACACCCCATTCGGAGCTGGCCGTTGGCATCCTGCCGTGCGCCCTCGGTTCAAGAGCATTAGGTACAGTAGTTACCTACCTGATGTACTAGTGCTCGGGAAGTCGAGACGAAAGAAGTTGTTACCGTGGACAACGAGAGCCAATCCATGATTAGCCTGCAATCATGTACAAACAATCCCACTGCCCAACGTTCTTGCATCACACTGCGCAACCAGAGAGGAGAAACTGACTCTTGCCATGGGCAAAGCAATATTTTCTGGCGGGTCTTGGCGGATCCTAGGCCAAGAGCAACGGCATGCCTGAAGCAAGCAAACAAAACTCAACCTTGCCAGTCCAGGATCATGGAAGACAAAGGTCACATGGCAAGTTCCCTTTCACGAGCTTTCTGACAAGCGCTTCTCTCGGCGGGAAATGGTTCCACCGCACACGCTCTTCGTGTTTGCGGCGAGGCTACTCGTCTCGTGCCTCGAAGCTATGGAGTAGTTACAGGCCAGCTTGATTGGTCCGGGGCGCTGTTTTGGTCGCTGAGAAGACGACATAGTCGTGTTGTCCGGGCCACTACAAATCGAGAAGCGATGCCTTGGGTGACTATTCACTCTGGCAAACTCAACGGTGTCGGCATGCACCGTGTAGGCGAGTGTCAAGATATTGAAAGAATAAATGAAATCGAAATGGCAGTACCCTTTACAGAAGCTACGAGTCAATGACCATGTACCATGGCGGCTTGTCCCAGCAGTTACTGCGAAGGTATCGACAGTAGTTAAACCTACCCTACATCACTAGCCACGAAACAACAAAAACGCATTCATTCCTATTGCAGCTCATCGCAGAAGCCCTGGAAGCCCTGGTCGTGTCAAGTTATGGCGCTCGCTGTCAATTACAAGACTGGATTCATTAGTGTCCATCTTGAGCAGTGTATCAACTTAAGCTGCGACGAGTAAATACTGACTCTTAGCCTGTTGGTGTGATGACGCTGTCCCTGTGTCTAGTATTTTTAAAGCATGTAAGCCCCCTAGATACGCGCTTTCAATTCGTTAGCTTTCGCATCGCGAGAGCTGACATTCGTCGCGTCACCGCCGTGTCTGGCTTCACCATCATCGTCGTCTTACTTATTAATCTTGACCTGCCCACTTGACGCCGTACCCAGACCGAGCAGCTGCGAATGAAAATTCGTCTAGAACGAATCTGCGGCAACATACACCAAAAGATAAACGCCCGCACAACAATAGGTCTAATGAGAAGCAATGAGTGCCCCAGAGAGGCCAGCTCGAAACCAACGCCATCGAGCGCGACACCAATGAATAAAACCAGCAGCTCGTTTGACTTCCACGCTGCACCTTCACTCACAGTCGCAGATGACACACAAGCCACAGGCGCGACAGAACCGTCATCACCATCAGCCCGCAGGTCAACACACATACACAATGCTTGCCCTTCTCGGGACATGTCATCTGGTTCTGGATCAGGTTTTCTCGGCGCACCGCATCGACTCCCAGCTAGAGGAGATTGCCATGACGCTCAGCAACAACACGTTGCAGCCCTTCTCCGACAATGTCAGAGACCCGGACGAGCCGAATCACCATCGCCAACATACGAGCCGTGTTTGAGCTCAGAAACACGTCGAAGAGTGGCAGCACATGTCTTCATCATGGACAAGGTGGTGGTTTTGTTCACGGGAAGGCCGCCGCAGATCAGTCGCCGTCATGTTTCGACTCCCTTGCCGTTGGATCTCGACGACCAAGAGCTATTTGGCAGCGAGGCTGCCATTGCCGAGTCGGTGCGCTCGCTCGACAAAATGGGTGGAACAGCAAGGGCGGGCTCTACGCGGCGACTTGCCTTCGGTGCCGTTTGCTGATTGCTTTGCTCCGGGACGAGCTCATCGAAATCGCCGTCGGGAACTGGAAAGAGACTTCGACTGAGGCCCTGTTGTATGGTTTGCCCCTTTGCCCCTTGGCTTTTGTATATTTCATATTTCATATTTACTTTTAAATTTTTTTCCCGGGGTGCATATTGACCAGCTGCCAGGCAGTTAAGGCATCGAGAGACGGAGATGGTGGCGAGCTTTCCCGACTCGGCCGTGTATCGCGACGGAGAGTTTGACGATCCTTTGGCTGACATGGAACTTTTGTATGCTCGGCTGCTCATCAAATTAGAGCATCTGCAGAACCTGTTTGTCGTTGAGCGGCTGCTATCGAGGCGTGGCCATCGGGACCGAGGCGAGCTTCTGACGACGAGCTTTGAGCTGGTATCGCGCACGCTACTCTTCTGGACCACAAGGACCGCTTCAGCATGGTCCGGGCAGGCTTTGCCTGGTTGGTGATGGCTTATGCCACTCCTAGTGGTGGAATTCTCTGCATGGAGCTTCTGAAGCCGAGTTTCAGCGGGCGACATGCGCGGAATCCCAAGATTACGCGGTCCAGCATCATTCAACAACTGAGCCTCCTGATTGGGTTTTTGGACTGGATTGGTCCCAATGGTCCGAATGGCGAGCTCTGCGCAAACTGCAGCTCCGTGATCCAACTTGTGCTGGATCACACGTCGAACGCGCCAGAGGATGAACGCTGGCCGCCGGTGCGCTTGGATACAACGCAACTGGACTTTAATTTTGAGCTCTTTGACACGTTTGACTGGCTCAGGCCGGACACGCCATTATGAGAGCTAAAAGTTTCGGGCAGCGGCTTCACGGCGACGGCACGGCAACTAGCTGCGGCGAGCCAGCAAGAGATATTCTGGAAATTTAGCGCACCAGACCCCATAGGAGAGATCAATTGATGAAGCCCTTCTCCAGCGTGCCGCAAGCGCTATTCCTCTGCCTACTCATTCCTTGCGACACGTTGCGCCGGCGGGTTGACGGCCAACCAACCAACCAACCAACCCGTCTTGGAATGCGGCCTACGGTGAGACAAGACGTCTGGTCACCCAACACTCAAAGATGCTAACTAATCCAGACCTGTACCATGCCATGCAGTCAAGTGGAGAGTTTGCCTCGAGGGGTGAGTGGCCCTGGGTCAGATCCAAGCTTACCTCGGCAGATGCCTCCCCTGCTTCTCTGGGGATCATTTGTCAGATTCTGATCTTGCCAATAAACAAACATGCTCGTCATGCCTTTCCAATACACAGCCTAACATCCCCAAGCTGCTTGCTTATTCCCACAACATAGCAGTTGATGCTGTTATAACACCATTACCTGCGCAGGTGCATGAAGGTATCCATGCCCAATGTTGAGTTTGCCAGCCAACCCCGGTAGATTGTTGACAATATAGGTTGCACTGCGGGCGTTCCTCAACGGGTTTGACGACAGGACGCCTCACCTCCAACAAGGTCATCTGCATCCCGTAGCATCACACTCGCGTCAAAGTATAGGCCGCTGTGCAACAGGCGTAGCTAAACGAGTTGGGAAATGGCGGAGCAAAATACCCAAGGTCCCAAGGCTGGTCAAAAAGTAGCCCTCGTCACTGGAGCTGGAGTCGGAGGCATAGGAGGCTCACTCGCCATCGAGCTGCTTTCAGCTGGTTACTTTGTTATCTGCGCTGTGCGACGGCCCTCCAGCGCCAGCGAGCTCTTGAGGCCGGGCATGATGGCCATTGAGCTCGAAGTCTCGTCGACCGATTCCGTATCGGCCGCAGTGAACAAGGTCTCTTCCATCACAAACGACAAGCTCCATGTTCTCATCAACAATGCAGGCTCCGCGACGCACCGGCCGGCTTTGGACCTCGATGTCGATGGTGTCGTGGCCTCCATGTTTGATGTCAACGTCCTGGGCGTCATGCGAATGGTCAAGGGCTTCTCGGACCTTTTGATCAATGCAAGAGGATGCATTGTGAACATTGGTAGCATTGCACCAATCGTGCCGCTGGTCTATTCCTCAGCCTACAATGCCAGCAAAGCAGCACTTCATGCCTATGGTGACTCGCTCCGCATGGAGCTTAAGCCTTTCGGGTACTATGCATTCCGCTGTGATTGTCTTTTTTTTCTGCAGACAGCCTCGCTGACCGGCTGTGATGTAGGGTTGATGTTGTTACCGTTGTGACGGGCGGCGTGAAGAGCAACATAGGCGAGTCACTCAGTCCATGGTTTCTAGATGCGGCAACTAACTCGCCTCTCAGTCCGCGAGGACAGCCCATCTCTCCCCGAGGGCTCGCGGTACCTCCCCCTGCAGAATTCCTGGCTGCACCGAGTGACAATGTCTCAAAAGGGAGCAATGGATACCGATGAGTACGCACGCAAGGTTGTAGGCATGATCCAGAAGAAGAGCAAACCCATTTGGTTCTGGAGCGGAGGTTCCGTCTCTATTGCCTGGTTCATGTATTACTTTGTTCCACGGAGCGTCAGACTTTTCGTAATGGCTAGACGCTTTGGGCTGACTGGGAAGAAGCTTCTTGAACAATAGGGACGACCTAAAAACCATGAATAGCTAGCATTTGCATCCGAAACTTGAGCGTATGAAACATTAATAATGGGGTCCATTTCAAGGCTCTGAAAGCACCAGCAAATCCCTGTTTAGACAGCAGCTGACTTTAAAAGAGGCTTGAGCAACCTTTACTCCCAAGTTGTGAATCGGGACGCGCCACCACCCCGGGTTTGCGTCCCGATGCGGCAATTGCATGTGCATTATTAATTGGCACATTCACCGTCGCGCCTATGCTAATACAAAGGTATAAAAATTGTAAAAAGTATAGAAATGCCTTGAAGGGGTGGGCAATTTCTAAAGCACACCATTGACCATTGAGAATCAGCTTCCCACGACTTCGTTGCTCAATATCTTGTGTGACTTCTCTGAACATTGCCTTTATTGGCACAGCTACCGCGGTTCTTGACATCAATGGCATCAATTTCATCACTGATCCGTTCCTTTCTTCAGCTGGAACGGAGTGGGATCAGGGCATTGTAATACTGAAAATTGCATCTGCTCCTGCTCTGAGCCTGGCACATCTCCCGGTCATAGATGCTGTACTTCTGAGCCACGAAGACCATCCCGATACTCTAGACGGACTTGGTCGTAGGTTGCTCGACGGACGCCGAGTGTTTACTACCCGTGACGGTGCCAACAAACTCGCACCTCGTCCCGGCGTCCATAGACGACAACGTCCAGCATTGGCGGCGTACACTTTAAAGTGACGGCTACTCCTTGTCAGCACTTGCCCGGCGGAGAATGTGTTGGCTTCGTCCTGTCCGGCCCGGCATTGGGCCAAACTAATCGAAAGCCAAATGGCATTTACTTCTCTGGCGACACTGTGTACATGGAAGAGCTCACGGCGGTCAAGGACAAATCCCACATCCGAGTCGCACTGCTGAGCCTTGGAGCAGCATCCGTCCCTGTATCGACCCGCCGCTGCAAATCACCATGGACAGCACAGGATTCGCTGGCTGAAACCAGGGGTGAAAACGCCCATCATCTGATTCCCATCCTTCTTGGGCCCCAAGCTGTAACTTTAATACAGTTGAGCTAGTCATCGTTTCCGCCAGTCTGGTGTGTGTTAGTAGATAGACGCAATATCTTCACGGGGTACTGAACAAATGCACTGAGATGGGAACATCTTTTGTCGTTGATATTCTTAAGCACACTGTTGGATAATGTAGAATCGACTTCATGCTGAAAGCATTTAGAGGCAACCTTGAGCGGGAGGCTTATGGGGACCGGAACCATGAGTGATGCTTCCTAGCTCTACATGTATGACAGAATGTGCGCTGCCTGATTTTCAGATTATATCTCGATGAAATACAACTACATCATTGAGGACGTTGTGAGTCTAGAAGCTGACGACGTGCGACGCACACATGGTAGAAGTGTGAAGGCTGTTGTGACAAATCGAGTCAAAGTCAGAGATTCGCCACGACTCTGGTCCTCATGGTTTCGAAACTCACCAAGATGGAGACCTCTACCGGCTTTCTTGGCCGGGCGAAAGCAGTACCCGTCGTATGTGTTGTGGCTGTTAGTTGGGGGCGTTGGGGCCACTTTGACAACGGGCCACGGCAAGTATTTTAACTACCAGAATACCTACGTACGGAGAGCAAGTTGCTCACTGTAACTCAGATCCCTGCCTCTTACTCCGTACTGGCATCAATTGATGCTGTTCACCAGGGGCTTGACCCATCAGCGCAAACCCAGCGAGTTGTTTCAGCGATAACAGCACTCGAGAATAGACTTCTATACAGGCCGCTTGCGGTGGAGGCGAGCTGGTCGCGTCACAAGCAAGAATCGACAGAAGCGAAGCACCTAATATTGGTTGGGGGTTGAGTATTGGGGCATCGCCGCGAAACCCGAGGAAAGTCCTGTTGTATTATTTTTTGCCTTGGCGAGACCAAACTACAAAGCACGAGACTTGGCTTTCTCCTTTCGCCGACATAGTCTCCAAATCCTCTTTTCTGGCTAGACATTCCGTTTGCTCCGGTTTAAACCTGCGGGCTTCAAAGATGCGCCGTTATCCCGGTGGTCTTTCCGCCCGCCGAGGCCAAGACACGCCTGCATCTTTTCAAGCCGTTCGACATCATCTTTCTTATGTAGTCACTTGCCTGGTGCAAAGTCGGTTGATCTCTAGCACTCCCAATCAACAGCCGCGGCTCCCCTCCTCGTATGCCTACTCCGCAGCTCCGCGTTGTACTACAATGTAAGTTTTCTGGACGAGAGAGGTGCAGGACAAATCTGCAAGACTCATCACTAGAGCAATCGGCCCAGGAACCTTGGAATTGCTTTGCTGCACCGACAATGCTTCCCGACATCAAACCCTTCAAAATTGCCGTCCCAGACTCGGCCATTGCCGCGTTGAAGGCTAAATTGGCCAAGGCTGCCTACCCGGACGAAGTGGACTTCTCTGATGACTGGAATTATGGCGCGACGCGCAACGACGTCAAACGGCTCGCCAAACACTGGGAGGATGGGTTTGACTGGAGAGCGCAAGAGCAGAAACTGAACCAGCTGCCTCACTACATGACCAAGATTTCCGTTGACGGATTTGAACCGCTCGACATTCACTTCATCCACCAGAGGAGCTCCCAGTCAAACGCCATTCCATTATTATTCGTCCACGGATGTGAGTGTTATTGCCCCTCAGGGTCCGTACCGCGCCGTTGAATCGAAATCTCTAAAAATGAATATGGAACAGGGCCTGGGAGCTTCCTGGAAGCTACCAAGATCTTGCCTCTGCTCACGGAGCCTCGACAGGGCCAGTCTTTTCACGTCATTGCACCGTCACTGCCCAATTTCGGCTTCTCTCAGCAGGTCCGGCAACGAGGATTTGCTCTTCGCCAGTACGCAGAGTGCATGCACAAGGTTATGCTTCAACTAGGCTATGAAAACTATGGTAGGATGACCCTGACCGCTAAACATGGCACCTTGCCAGGCAACTTTGCCCCTGAATTAATGCTTCATACAGTGACTCAAGGAGGAGATTGGGGCTTCTTCATCACCCGCCTCATTGCCTTGCATTATCCAAAGCATTGTCTCGCATCGCACATCAATTTCCCGCTTGTCCGGCCGCCTCCGGCCAAATCGCTGTGGTTTGGCCTTCAGTATCTCCTAGGGCAGTACTCGCACACAGATAAGCAGTGGCTTGCGAGAACATTGTGGTATTTCGCAGAGGGCGCAGGCTACATGATGCAACAGAGCACAAAACCATCAACGCTGGGCTTCTCACTTGCCGACTCACCGGTGGCCTTGCTGGGATGGATATATGAAAAGTTGCACGATTGGACTGATGACTACCCTTGGACCGACGACGAAATCTTGACATGGGTGTCCATTTACCAGTTCTCTACTGCTGGCCCGGCCGCGAGCCTTCGCATCTACTACGAGGCATACCACTCGCGCAAAGCGTCTTTCAGATGCACACGGTACGTGCCTTCGGTTCCACTGGGGATATCGTATTACCCCAAGGACTTGTTTGTCGTGCCCAAGTCGTGGGGCAAATGTCTAGGTCCGGTAGTCTATGAAGCGACGCACACCCACGGCGGACACTTTGCGGCTCTTGAGAAACCCGAGCTTTTTGTCGCGGATCTGCAGTCCATGTTTGGAGAGAAAGGAGGAGCTCATGGCGTGGCCCAGACGTTGTCTTCAACAGTGTAGGCTTACATGTAACACTTTGGATGAACCGAAGCTGCGCAATGTTCTACGTAGAGGTAGTGGTCGACCTAGCCAACAGCTTGAACACCAGTTGACGGCAATCATGTCATCCTCTGCCATCCCGAATGCTCTTGCTTGGCTGTAAAGCTCCCCACATAGCCGAACGAGCGGCGACTTCGTTTCTGCCTCTGTCGCCGCCGCCTGGATGAGCTGCGTGCTGTTGTAACAGTCCTTGATGGCAGCCTGTGCGGACCAGTCTTGAGCCAAGACCTTGTCCACCTTGAGCTTGGAGTATGCAGATGCCAGAGGACCGGCGGCTAGGACCTTGGAGAAGGCATCGAGGTCCAGTCCCTGCGCTTGTGCGAGGCTCATGGCCTCTGCGAGTCCCGCCGTCATTGTAATCAAGTAGGCGTTGATGGCATACTTCATTTTGAGACCCGAGCCGATTGGGCCGCAGTAGACTGAAGCAGAAGTGAGCGGCTGTACGTACGGTCGAACTCGCTCACATACAGCCTTGTCGCCGGCCATCATTCCTACAAGCTTGCCTTGCTCTGCAGGGACTTTGCTCCCACTTACAGGCATCTCGATGTAGCTTCCCCCAGCGCTCAAAATTTGTCTCTCAAGTTTCTGGCTGAATTCCACGGGTACTGAGCTGGTATTGACGATTGTTTTGTTCCTGATGGCTCTCTTGAAGCTGTCGTCGAATATAGATTGGATGGCCGGCGCATCGAAGAGCATGGTGAAGACGAGATCAGACTGTTTGGCGACCTGGGCTGGTGTATCGCCAATCCTGGCCCCGGCATCGGCCAATGTAGGATACTTGGAAGCGGTCCGATTCCAAACCGTTGTTGGATAATTTTTGCAAAGATTCAGGGCCATGGGCGTGCCCATTCGGCCCAGGCCAAGAAACCCGATTCTCATGGTCGAGCTGTTTGGGTTGTACTTTACGCGCACCAAAGCCTTTTATGCAACGACTGCAAGGAGTAGTCTGCGGGTGTCCAAAATGACTGCGTGGTCTCAACTGAAGCTCGTAGACCAGTTCGCGAACAAGTGGTTGAATATATTCGTAGGTCGAAGGGTTCAACAACTGGCTTCTTTCGGCTCAAGGGCGCAGCCACGTCAAAAAGCCAACAGGCCCACCTCGACGACTTGCCATGAAGGGCGCTGAAGTGTTAGAATCGATGTCCCCCCACAAGTGAGACTTGACTCTCTTTGGTCTGAGTGCTCCGTGTGCTATGGTTGGAGTCTCAGCTTCTGTTTGAAGTGGACAAACCGACGTCTCTAACCGACCGACTCGCGTAGCCTACCATGGCCAATGATTTGGATGTGAGTGCGGGCGAACTTGGGTATAATCGCCACTGAGATCAAGTGACAGTGCTCTATGATCATTGTCATCGAGGCGGTTCATGTAACCTGGTGCTCCGAGTCGCTAAAGAGGTCTTGCTGTAGGCTCATACTGGAAAGAGCCTAAGAGGGTGATTCAGGCTGGCTCAGGGACAAAATGTAGCTATTGGCCTCGACAAGTCTTTGATAGCTAGCTAATGGAATTTTTCGGTGACTGCAGCAATCAGCAGATGGAAACCTTATCTCGCCAAGAGCCTCCCTGAATCTCCACTGATCGAAACGGCAGATCGACAGACCACCTTCAATGCTTTGACAGCTGTTTTGGTCCTATGATGATACATGCAATGACACATAAAGTCTACTCACACGGTCCAAGTACGGCTTGTTATTGTCTCCTTCACTTCTGGTCTTGTACCGGTAACTCCGTACAATGCTCTACATTGTGTTTTCTGCCTCGACAGATCAAATCAAAGCATCCATGCAGCTTTGTGAAGATCTACTGCCTAGGCCGCCAAAGGCGTAGTACTAGCTTCCTACCCGGTACAAATTTGGGTCTAGGAGCCCGTATCTAATAAGCCGGCCCTACTTGTGCCGCTTCTGACAAACTCAAGCTTTGAGTGATTTGTGTCTGACACATATAACCATGTGTTGACCTGTCGCCACCAACTTCACAAGGGCCACACAGATAGCCATCGTCATCATATATATTTCAACATGAATGCTCGGTATGGAGCACACTGTCCTTCTAATTATTATACAATGCCAATCCATCTACTATATAAGACCAGAAGACCAACTCCACCAAACTCCGCGCCACCGCTGAAAAAAAATGTGTCGCATGATGAGATAGAAAAGGTACTGCAGCTATGGGGACCACAGCATAGGACCCGTGCAGACATTCTCCTTGGCGTAGGAACGATAGCGATCCAATATATCGGTTGTATCCAACCCTCCCTCTTTTGATTGCGGCCCAAAGCTGTAATGGGCGACTACACCGCGCCCATCCGCAACTGCACCTGCAGGGCCATGTCAGCAACTCGATTCCATAAGTCGGCGCAATTTCCCGCTGATAAACTTACCTCTACCCAGTCTTCTCGGCATGGTGACGGAAAAGTGCTCTTCGTCGTCCCTGTTGATGGGCTTGGCGGCATTGATGTCGCGGCCCATCATGGCAATAAACTGGATGCCCATGCGCAACCGTTGGAAATCCCAAACGTTGAACTTGTATTGCCATAGCTCTCGGGACTCCAAATTCTCAAAGAAGCTGTAGTGCTCTTGCGCCGCCACTTGCCACCTCTGAAGCCCGGTGCCAAAGGCATCGTACTGCGTCTCCGTGATGGGCGTTTTATCCAGCACATGGTCGGACTTGCCACGGACCGGCAGCCAGCGGTGTTTCTTATTGTCGGGCGAGCTCCAAAAGCTGGCGTTGACGTCACTCGGGCCATGCCAAGATGGCAATACCGACGCCCTCCAGTCGACTTGGTGCCCGGGCTCGGGAGCGGGATATTCGTCCTCGGTTTCGGGGAGGTAGGGTCGCACGGCGCCGAGATTCCAGTGAATCCAACTAATCATGGGTTGATTGACGACGTTTGCCGAGACGACGTAGAAGTCTGGTCGCGTAAGCTTCGTGCAAACAATGGAGCTGATTGCGTTTTCCTCGATAAAAACCTGCGGCCTTGTCAGACGGCGAAGCACTCGGCAGAGGTGTGGGTAGAACCAACAATGTCATCGTCAATCTTGATGTACATGTTGCCATCTTCGATGATGTTGTAGGAGCTGGCAAAGTCGTACGCATTGGCATCGTCGATTATCTGTCTCGAGTACTGCGGCTCGCTCTCCAGCAGTCTGTCCAGGAGGGCAAGATCTTGTTTGTTGCTCGTTCGCTGCAGCCAGACTACTTCGTCCAACAGACCGCCATTCGTCGCTAAATTGCGCTAACAGACGGCAGAAAAACACACATTAGCGTCAGACACACATGGTCAACAAGTGAAGAATGGGATAGACTTGACGGCACGGGGAAGATTACGGGGCTTGACTCTGCCGCTCCATACGTACCTTGAGGTAGCAGTCAAGAATCGACACGGTCGCCCGTCTACCGAAGAAGACAAGTGCAATTATTCTTGGTGCTGTGACGAGTTGTTGCTCCCTTTCGTGTGCCTTTGACGACTTGTTTCCGAATGACTTGGACTGGCCTTCTCCAAAGCCGCGGGGGCAGCGAATCTCTTTGTGCGGAACAATGGGCACGGCGGCGTGATCGGCATGGACCTTGGGAAGGAATTTCTCGACATTGGGGAGCAGATGGCTCTGCCAGACATAGACGATGAGCGTCAAGAACACAATGATGCCCGCAACGGCGAGGCGCTTCCCCAACGCGGGCGCCATCGAGTGTCAGAACCGCGACAGTCCAGACATGGATATGATGGGCGTGAAGATGTCAAACGAAAAACAAGCACAAGGGCTTTTGAGGCGAGGGACGGATAACTTTGACAGCCACTTGGGCCGAGCTGACAGGTCGCACTGACGGAACAGCTCCCAGTACGTACTCCTTTCCATCATTGCATCCAGACCCCATGTCGGCCTGTGTCTCGACACCATCGAATGAAAGTGGCTGAGCTGAGTTTCTTACAATTCAGACCCTGAATGTTTAGCCAGGTGTGACATAGCAAGGGGGGTTCAAGCCAATGAGATATCACTATTACAGAGAGCATATGGGGGTTTAAAGTACCTGATAACGCGATAAAATCTCTTATCAATAAGGGTTACTCTTACAAGACCCACTACTCCCCTGTCATTTAACCTATATTATAGTTAACAGCCATTAATATAAATAAAAAGAGCTCCTGTTAGCAGAAAAGTCCCTGTAAATAAACCCCACTTACTTCCTTGTCAGGTCACTCATGGCTAAACTTACAGGGGTTAGATTGTACTCTCTCCGTGAAAGCCCTGCTCCACCAACACGCCGCCCGGAAACCCCCCATGTCCTATAGAAGGACCAGATTGGCCCACGGACATTGGCCCATGGCGCCTGGATCATCCGGGCTTGGCCGTTATTGGGAAAGGACGGGATGCTTGCGTACCAGGAACGAAGCCGGACGTGTCCACAGGCATTCATTCATTCTGGACTATTGGTTACATGTCCGACGAATAAGCCCCGTCCAGCACGCGACAATGCCCACTTTCTTCTCGCCGAGCCAACTCTTCCGAGCCGCCCTGCTAAGCCTTGTGAACCTCTTTGTTTCAATACCGGGTACCCTGCGGGGGTCGATATGCCCAATTTTGTTTGTCTGCTTTCGCTTCATGGCCAAGACAAGCAAAGACATTTGCGGTTTCAACGCTCTCTCAATGCTGGAGAGTTGTCCCTGTTTCATCCTTTGTTGCCTCTCCAAGTAGATAAGCAAGCATAGACAGGTAAAGCCATGCCGTTGGTCTTGAACTTTGGCGGAGGATCGGGCCTATCAAGACGTTGGTTTTACTCCGTACGGCAAGCTTGAAAACTGGACTCTTGTGGGTTGATCGCTGCCACCCTCGTCCACAGGCGTCGTACAAACTTTTTAGGCCTCTCCTGTAGCCGACCATCTTGTCCGGTTTCCAGGCGTTGTACCGCCGGACGTGACGCCCTGGCCTGACGTCGCCGCTCGTCTTGAACCTGGGCGCATCTCGCTTGTCGGCGATTCGTTATGAGCCATGATGACCCCGGCTGCACATAGGCAAGGTAGTTGGATGCCTTGCACCTAGAAAATTCGTCTGGTTCAGGGTTTGTTCGAGGATAACAGTCTAGGCGTCCCCGCAGTGGTATCGCAGTCTAAATCTGAAAGTGTCTATCCTTCTTCTCGCATTGCTATTTAGCTGAGGCGTAAATCCAGGACAACTGCGTACAGACGGTGCAGAATAGAGAGTGCCCTTGATACAAATATCTCCTTTGTCGTAGCGCAGATTAAGAGTTGAGTATACTACACATCTAACAATGGCAACCAACCCGAAAGCGGACCCGTCTCTGTTCCGGCAAGATCGGGCCACCATGTCTAGTATTCTGATTGCCAACCTCTGATGGTACAGGTTTACAAGTCAGCAGCACAGAAGAGGCTAAGAAACCACGACCGGTGTCCCGTGTCTCAGCAACCAGTCTCGAATCAGTTCAACCACGACGAGCTTCCGTTTCGCGATCTCTACAAGGCTTGTTAGTAGTGACCGCCTGGAAGCCAACCGCAGGGGAGTTTCAAATCTGAATGGACTCGTCTGAAGTTCGTAGTACGTTTATTCTTTGGAGAATACTAAGTGTGATTCATCACGCTCGTTGATTCGTTTATGCAATAATTTAATTGGCAAAGCGGAAGTGGAACTCCGAATGGCTGCAAAGGGAAGGCCAGTGTAACATGTAGATGATGATGACCTCAAATAACCAGTTTCTTGTAGCCCACTCATTTCTGTTGAAAGAGCTGGCGTTTTGGATCTGCAGCCACCGCCCGAGCATTCATTGCGTTGAATCCCGTTCACAGATTACCAAGGCTTTTGAGAGAAGTAAACGAGTGTTAACCATAAAGTATGATGATGATGGCGTTCACGTACGAAAAGCGCTCTATATGCTTTAATGCAAGGCATGGTGTCAGCATTGTAAACTCACAGGGAGGATTTTGGAGATGACTTGTTTCTTTCAGTGTATTCACCTTTTATTGCAGAGTCCGGATTATATACGCCTAAGTCATTTAAACATGTCCTAGTGTTTCCATTATAAGCAATACCTATAATAATAGCATGAAGGACTAAAATAACATATGAACCCCACCGTTTGGAGCTGACGTATTCTCCAGTATCCTCGAAGTTTATATTATATAGCTCCTATATTATACTTTCTACCTACCTAGAAAACTATTCTGCTCTAAACTAGAAGTTGAGTTATTTTTCTCCCTGCAGCCATTTTTGGAAATACCCACCGCATGACGGGTGTAGCGAACTACGATTTTGAACTGGCGCATGCACGTATCGTCAGCTACATACGACTGTTACCTCGGACGAGCAGGACTGAGATTGACTAAGCGAATATTTCACCCGCGCATTGAAGAAGGTGAGTCTCGTAGTTACAAAAACGTGTGCCGGAATCATGCTGACAACACACAAGGTACAAGTGTAGCATGGCCAGAATCGTGCATGGCCTTGCTCATCGTAAGATACGTACATTGCCGAAATTAAATATGTTGATCAGCCCTACGTTTTCCGCTCCAAGCGCATGAATAGCTCAAGCCTGTCCACACTGTGCTCTAGCAACTCTCTAAAGGGGCCACTTTGTTGAGATAACTGGATTGGTCGTCCACTTTCAACGATTCTGCCTCCATCAAGCACCAAAAGCTCATCAAAGTCGATGACCGTTGACAGACGATGAGCAATGACTATGACTGTGCATTGTGAGAAAGCTTTCCTTAGAAGCTGCGGTAGGATATTGTCGGTAGCCATATCGACCGCGCTTGTGGCTTCATCGAGCACTAGAATTCGCGGTTTGGATATTACTGCTCTGGCCAAGCAAATGAGCTGTCTCTGACCTTGTGAGATGTTGGATCCGCCGGTAGCCAGAGACATGCTGAGCGGAAGATCTAGTCCAAGTTCCCGCAACGTCTTGATTAGTGTTTCATCAGGGTGGTCACCAGACATATTGAGGTAGCTTCGTACTGTTCCGCTAAAGAGGAATGGATCCTGGGGAACAATGAACATCCGTTGGCGAAGATCTACCAGTCTTAGAGTAGAAATATCTATGCCATCAACAATAATCCTTCCTTGTCTACTTTCAAGGATTCGAAATAGGGCTAGTGAGAGCGAGGATTTCCCAGCGCCTGTTCGACCGACAATACCGACACGCTGGCGTGAATTCACAACAAAGTCAATGTTCTTCAGCACTGGAGGCAGATTCGGATACCCAGTGGAAAAATTTTCGACGAAAATTTTACCCGTCTGTGGCCAATTGTCAGGAGCCTCGCAGCCAGCTCCAAACTCGGATGGCAGCTCGTTGTATTCTGCGATTCGATTGGCGGCATTGACGTCGTTCTGAATCACAACTGCTTTTTTTATGAGCAAGCTCATCGATCCAGAGAATTGTCTTGCAACTATCAAGGCAAAGCCAGCTGATCCAGAATTGATGCGGCCTGAAGCAGCTCCAAGTGCAATCATTGCTTCGAAAACGACGCCTAGAATGCCCACGCGCAGTTCCATCCATCTCGAGCAGAGGCAGTCGTACCAAGCTGCTCTGGACGAATCATCAATAAGAGCATCCATATGAAGGATATAATCGGCCGACCTTCCAAATGCTCTAATAACAAGCAGACCGTTTGAAGTCAAGGTGGAATGAAGCTGGCTATAAATCGGGGACAGTTGAGTGGAATTGAGTTGTTGCAGTTGTTGTGCGATTGGCATGCAACGTTGTGAGACTCGCCAATATGCCCCAAGTAGGCCAAGAGCACAAACACAAGTGTATGGTGATATAAGTATTCTATCCAACATCAGTTTTGTCAACGGTATTCACCGCGAATGCGTCTTCTTTGTTGGACTGCTTATCGCTTACCCAGTTGTGATGACAAACATGAGTCTGGCTGCGAGCTCAATCTCAGCACCAAGATTGCTCGCTATTCTCCTATCAACGACTAGCAAGTCTGAACTGAAACGTTTGAGAATCTCGCCGCGAGGATACGTTTCAATCCAATGCAGGGGTGCCTGCAATATGGAACGAACCATACCTCGAAAGATGTTTTGAGAAGCCTTGTGACTGACATTATACAGAGCAAAAGACTTAAAACCGAGCATCAAGGCACTCGCAATTGAAGCCAGAATATATATTCCGATATAATAAGTGCCTGAACGGTGGGGTTTCCCGGTTCTGTCATCGACAAGCGCAGCTGTGTCGTGCGCGTAGTCGGTAGCAAGGCCATCGGTCCAATGCTTCAACCACCACGGCCCGCTGTGTGTCGCGGCCTCTGATAGGAGAATGACGATTATTGTACATGACCAACTGGATAAGCTGCCTTGTCGTACATATTCTGCAAGGCCAGCAAGTGTCGATTTCTGTTGGTGCGCCGCCGTGTCACTCGCGGCTGGTTGATTCCCGACTGAATCTTTGTCAGAGCCACGTTGAGTCTCGGCGCCCTCAAGGGCTGTGACAGCTTGTGCTAGCTTCATGCTGGCTTCGAGTCTCTTTGTTTCTGTGTGTAGTGCCTGCCGATTTGAAAGATGCATAACAAAACTTGCAAATGGTTGGCACATGGTGACGTGATGGGTGACCATGATCAACGTCCTTCCCTGTGCAAGTTGGCCAAGCAATGCCCGTTCCAAGACTTGCTTTCGAACCGATGAGTCGATAGCTGACAGGATATCCCCAATTAAAATAGTGGTGGCTTTCGAATATAGTGCTCTAGCCAAACACACTCTCCAGCGTTGCCCTCCGCTCAATGACGTTCCCGTAGGGCCGACGTCAGTTCCATCGGCATTGGGCAAATTTCGGATATCTTTTTCCAACGCACAAGCTTTGATAACGTCGGAATACCTCGCTGAGTCATAAGAACAGCCAAATAAGATGTTCTCCTTGAGTGACGTTCGTTCTAGCCATGTCGGCTGAGACACAATAGCAACCGGAGATGATGTCGGTACGGTAGCGGCCTGACCGTCGCTACAAGGTGCATAAATAAAACCAGACACTACGTCTGCTTCCCCCAAAATTGCATTCAACACGAGGTTTTTGCCTGATCCGGTTCCGCCGGCTATAATTGACAATTTACCACGGGGAAACTGTAAAGACAAGTCGTTGAGGGAGAAGGCTGACGACCCCGCTCCTCCAAAGGGTTTGGATGGCCATGAAACTGTCGCATCTTTAAAAATGACGGATTCTGATGGTATAATAATGTTTTGTTTCTCTGGTAGCTTCAGGAAAGCTTCTAGTCTTTCACAACTAGCCCAACCCTCCAAGAGATATGACCATGTTAACGGCAGGACAGCAAGGTCAGCTTGAAGCTTTTGTAGTAGTCCCAGAGATGTAAAGGCAATTGAGGCTGTCAACCTCCCGCTTCGGTATGAATACAAGGCAATGGGTAGAATGGCTAGTATTAGAGGGCAGATATTGGCCAAGACGACGACGATACACATGGTAACTGCGCTCCGATGCATCTGGTCCATCTCCCCCCGCCGAATATCCAGAAGTCTCTTCTCCCACTGGGATTCAAATACTCCAAGACGAATGTCCCGGATACCTTGCAGTGCTTCTGAGAGCAAGTTGGACCTTTGGTCTCGATACTTCATCAAGCCATAGTAGAACTTTGAGTAGGTTGCAGAGATTTTGAAGTTGAGGGCTGTAGTCACAATGGTACAGAGGATACTAAATGTTATAGCTTGCCATCCAATCAGTTGTGCCAAGGTTATCACGGTGAAGAATAACTTGACAACGGATTGGGGGATCAGTATGTTCTGGCCGCAGACGGCCGAAACTTTGCCACTAGTTGCGCATTTTTAGCCACGCATCCAAGTCGGTGGTTGTCAAGATAATACTCACGTATCGAGTTGTAAATGATTGTCAATAGACTTTGTCAAACTCGGTGGATCTTGGCGAGATTGCTGCTGGGAATTCCTGTTTTCGGGCTGACCCTCGCTGAAGTTGGGCAACTTTAAAGTTTTGCGGTATACAAGTGAGCTCAACACAGCTTGCATAGGAATTTGGAATTGGGACATGGTAAACCACTGCACCAACTCCCGGATCCAAACTTCCGTGACGAGACTAAGACCGTATAAGACGCCACAAAGAGTAACTTTTCGATCCATTGGGTTTTCCTCTAATGCTCGCAGCAAGTAAAAGAGCGCATACTGTGGTACAAATTGCGTAACGGCTTTAATGGCGACAAGGACCCATTGCTTCAGAAGTTGCGGATAGTAGGCCTGGAGCAGCCAAGCCCAAAGCTTCTGATCGGATCGGTATTCGGGTAACTGATCCATTAAATGACCTGTTTGAAGAGAGCTACCGAGGAGTGGTAGTTCATCCTTGCTTATCGACGAAGTCTCTCGCAACTGGTGGAACATTTTGCTTTCCCATGAGAATGTCAACAGGTCAAGCAAGTGGGCAGTGGAGACTCTGGCAACTGGTTTCCCTGAAGTAGACATCTCCGGGTGCTGAGGGTGCAAAAGAAAGCCAATGGTTTGTAAAAGAAGTCCTGCCACTTGTCGTAGCCTCCAATATTCTCCTTGGTTCAGCTGTTGACTTTGTGTCAGGAAAAAAGTCGCTTGTTGGGCAAGCAACATGACATTGGAGGCAGCCCCGTATACGGCTACGAGAAAGGATGTCGCGTACCTATCGGCAGTTATCATGCTGGATACAAGGTAGCACAGTTGAAGGCTCCAATTTAACACCTCGAAAAGCAATTCAGTACTCAAGGCCAAAGAAATCTTGATTGGAGTAGCTTACTTGTGTCCAGGCACACAACGATTCTTGATTCTCCTTTCGGATACAAGTTGATAACCCTGGTCCTGCGGCAGCAACGGCAGCTCCGATGGATGAAAGTATAAGAGATAGCCTAGTTGACCTATGATATCTGCTTTTTAAATGGCTACGTTGACCAGAGGTGGATGCACTGGATGGGTTGAAAGCAGCTGCGCCGGTGACGACCAACGCATGACAGGCTAGGATAGCATGGACTCCTGAGCAAATGACGCTTGGCCAATCTTTGGGTAAAAGGTGATAACATTTTGCCATGGCAGAGAGGACCATGCTTGCGGGTCCGGCGCCGACGGTTTTGATGGCAAAAGATTGCGATGGTCTCTCTCTGTGTCGCAGATTTGTTCACACAAGACGAAAATCATTGCCCTCAAGCTGTTACGATGATGACTCATGCTGAAATTTGCACCATGTTAAAAACTTATGTCATCTTGCACTGACCAGACGCTTCTCCTGAGTCCTGACCGGGGGCTCGGCCAGACAGGCTGCAGGTGGTGATTGGCTACGTGCTGTAAACACGCAATCCTTCTCATGGCGAACCTGCAAGGCGAGGTAAGTCGAGAAGATTGCTATCCGCTGCCAGGTTTGTCTTTGCTTCTCGCGCAGACCATTCATCCCGACATCGGGAAGGGATGTGGGAGGCTGGGGCTCCAACTTGGGTGAACAACTCTCGGGTACGGAGTACTGCTGCGTGTAGCCTCAGTGCCAGGTAGTAATTGATACGTCAATTCAATGTTGACATCAATATGTCAAGTAGCCATTCTCAAGCCTGTATATCGCGGGGCCGCGGCCACTGGCCCCCAACGCACCACTGAGAACCTGATACGGAGACACCCAACAGTCTTGCCGTTGCGAGGACTGAACGATACGATACATATCTTCGTTCCGAGCGCTATGAAAGGCCATGCCCGAATACCCCGCTGCATGTCTGAGGCCAGTGTTGTTACGGAGTATCGGTCTTGGTACTCCGTAATTGTCGAGCTATCCTGGTCGAAATCCTCTCGGTTCGGCCGGGCACTAACCCACTTGACATTTGCAGCAGGCGTCAAGTTGCAAATGACAGACTGAGGCGGGGTTGTGGACTTGGCCTGACTTGGCTGACGTTGCAGATCGGATCTGCATGTTGGCTCAGGCCATCACACAAGAGTCCCCTTGTAGACAAGTATGCATGATATTCCACGCGGACGACGTAACATCGCACGGCTGTCCGTGTCTGCCGTCGGACAAGACAAGTCGAGGAAATTTGCATCTCCTACCCATCTTTCCCATGTTTGCATCTTCAGGACCCGTTCGAGTAGAAAGTGTTCAGAACTGGAACAGATGGGTAGCTGTCCTACCATATCGTGGCTGATATGGGGCGTGGGGGCAGGTGTCCTGAAAGTAGGAAAGTATCATTGATGAGAGACAAAGTCTTTTAAAAAGTGATCGGATTCTAATCTAATACCCGACATGACTCCGTTAGAGCTTCGGGTAAGAAACAGACTGCCGCAGTGATTAATGTGTTGCTCACCGTCATATCGAGGCTCAACTTAAACTCCGTTAAATTGGGACCGAAATTGCTTTCTCCGGTAGGAAAAACAGTGTGCTATACACCATTCCGAAGTTGAGTAGAACCCGAAGCCATCATCATCCACGTGGTTCCGCATTTCTCCTGGAGATATCTCTAATGTGTGGTTTGAATCGGTCCAATATCGCCAGCTGCCCATCATCCAAGTTTTCGAATTCAATAGTGAGCTGCTCGTCTCGACATTGCGCTGGCAACCAGGCTGCGGCAAGAGAGTCATACTTGCGGCCCATTGCGCGTGCCTCAGTGCAAGTGTGGTTCCGCAATTGCAGCTTCCCAGAGCAGCTTTTCTGCTTTGGCTGTTTGCATCATTTATCATTTCTCTGCTCCTATAGATCGTGACCGGGCTGAGCATCGTCACTGGTCCTGGTATAGTGAAACAGACCAAGATAAGATCCTTCAGGATGCACCAAGGGGATAGAATCGCCCAAGCCAGTCATTGATGGTTTTGCACCTGTCATAGTCCAGTCGGGCGTAGCATGGTTCATGTTCCCTATATCAACAACCAGGGGAACATATCCTTGAATTACTGTCTTGACTCGCTCACATACCCTATTCTTCTTATTCTAAATACCTTCTAGTATCCTCGGCATAGAAGAGGTCACAAAGAACAAAGGTAGTGCTTGTCAGAATAAGATTGATGAGTGTTGGGTAAAGAAGCGGAGCGCCGCTTTTCGGCTCACCTGTTCGTGAAAAGATCCTTGTCGAGTCGCAATTGTGAGTCGATATCCTGATAAGGCACCGTGCAAGGGTGAGCAAGCTGCATAGCGTAGTAAAGGTGCCGTCTTCGCACGCGGTTGCAGTGGCGTGACAGGCCTCGGCTGGATGCAAACCCGTCTTTGCAAGCTGGCTGATTGTATGAGCTCCAACTTGACCATTATCTGTTTGGTTGTTTGTTCAAGTCATTTACTTCCATATTGCGTTTCTCGTTTTCTTATGCTCTTCAGAATGAATCTGCCTACTTTTCTCGCCGCTGCGAAGCTGTTCCTTGTGGCTTGTGAAGCCACTGAGCAGTGGGAAAGGATACCTCGAGGTTGGAACTTGGCCAACAAACCGCCGCCAGATGCTATTGCTACGTTCACTCTGGCATTGAACATGGAAAATGTTGACTCTTTGGCTTCGGCACTTTTGGACATCTCTGATACAGAAAGCCCCCAATATGGGAAATATTGGGATCAAGCGGATATTTATTCAAGATTTGCACCTTCTAATAAAGCTGTCTCAACCACCCTAGGTTGGCTGGTTAGCCAAGGTGTTCGCAATTACACAGTCGATTGGATATTCATTGATTTCACAACAACTATTGCTACGGCAGATAATCTTTTAAACGCGTCATACCATTACTACACGAATAATGTGACGACAGTGCTTCGAACGGCGGGCTATTCTGTCCCAGAAATAATACAAAACAGCACTCTACTCATCTCTCCTGGAACTTATTTAGGAGCGCCAAATTCTATGCAACTGTCGCTTCGTCCATCCGGAGCTCGTGAGTCGCTTCGACGCTCTGGGGTATCAAAGGATGGAAACCCATGTCTTCAAGCGATAAGTCCGCCATGTCTCAAACAAATGTACAAAATAGCAAACTATACTCCGCTTGAAGGATCGGGTAGCACTATTGGGTTCTCGAGCTTCCTCAATCAATCAACTCTTCACAATGATCTCTTCGAGTTTGAAAGGCATTTTGCCATCCCGAGTCAGAATATTTCTGTTGAACTGATTGCTGGTGGTACAGATAACCAGAATGAGTCTACAGCACAGTTTACAGAAGCCGACCTGGACGCTCAAACTATCGTTGGTGTTGCTCACCCGCTGCCAGTCACGCAGTTCATAGTAGGTGGGAAACCGTACGTCCATGTCCACCAAAACATAATATTTCTTAACACTAACTTCAATTTGAGACCATTTATTCCAAACATAGATCATAAGACAGAGAACCGGAACTTCAATGAGCCGTATGTTCCCTACTATAGGCACCTTTTGTCACGGTCAAAGAATGACCTCCCATATGTGATCTCAAACTCATATGGTGTACAGGAGGACTCGGTGCCAATCAGATATGCCTTACTTACCTGCAATCTCATTGGCCTTTTGGGTCTCCGAGGAGTAACAGTTGTGCAGTCTTCCGGAGACAGTGGAGTGGGAAGCGGTTGTTTGGCACCGGACTTCAGGACTGCGGAATTCTATCCCATTTTTCCTGCCACTTGCCCATGGGTAACAAGCGTCGGCGGTACGGTCGGATTTTCACCGGAATCTGCTTGGAAAGGTAGCTCTGGTGGATTCAGCCGCTACTTTTCCCGGCCTTCCTATCAAGACGCCTCAGTCTCCATGTACATGGACACTCTAGCTCCCGAAACACGTGAATACTATGGAAAGTACACAAACTGGAATGGACGTGCGTTTCCAGATGTTGCAGCTCATAGCCTATCTCCAGACTTCCAAGTCGTGTATCGAGGACTGGTTGCGATGAGCGGCGGGACGAGTGCATCGGCGCCGGTGTGGGCGGGCATTGTAGCTCTGCTCAATGATGCAAGGCTGCGAGCAGGCAAGCCAGTTCTCGGATGGCTGAATCCGCTCCTTTATGCCCGGGGATTCCTGTCGCTGAACGACATTACTGAGGGTTTCAGTGAAGGTTGCAATGGTATGAATCCAGGCACAAATGCTACTGAGCCAGATGGTGCTGGAATAATCCCTGGGGCTAGATGGAATGCGACAATAGGCTGGGACCCTGTAACTGGATTGGGCACACCGGATTTCCAGAAGTTGAAGCATCTTGTCCTGAGCCTCTAAGCCTTTTCTTGCACGCATACTCTCTCGATCATGGCGCACACAGTCCGTCTAGAAGTAAACAGATAAATACCACATCTCATACTTTTAGTATCATTTGCCTCTCGATGCATGAACATTCTCAAAAAAAGTCGAGATTCACTTTTGACCAAATACTCTCTCTACAGTGTCACCAACAGCCAAATCCCAAGGTTCAACAGGACTCACAGCTGACCCTTCCGAAACTGACCAAAGTAGATCTGTATTCTTGCACCAATGCATTGTTCCAAGGCCGTCCACACCATGAGCAACGATGTTCCCAGCATCATCCTTTCTAACCCATGGTCGCTCAATTGTGCCATCACCAGCACACATGATTGCCTTTGAAGACACAGGGTGATTGGTTAGCTCTGGGCAGGTAAACAGTGTGATGGAAGGCCATAAATACCTGTGCGAGATAACCTATGCAATGAGGTAAATGACTCTCATGTAGGAAATGTTCGTCGGCACGCTCGCCCCGTCGGGCGGAATGGCTATCCTGCGGATGCTCTGGTGTATTTCGCAGCTGCCTCTGCAGCATTGCTCTCAAAAGCGTTAGGCAGTGCATTTGGTGAAACATCGAAATTCCCCAGTCTATGTTGAACGTTTCATTGTGCCTTATTGAGATAAAGCCCTCATTTTTTGGCATTACAGTAGAAGACCAATGTTCGTCGTTATCATGGGAAACGTCTTCCAAAGCACTGAACCGAGTAAAGTTACTCGTCTCCCATGATTCTGAAAGTTTTCTATCATGGCGATAGCAGATACGAAACGGGGTTTCTGGGTGAAGCTGAAGTGTTAAAACTACTAAGCTGACCATTAAGATCCCTATCGTCAGCGGATAAGGGTTCCTGGTCTTGAAGGATTTGAATTCCATAGCATCGCTCTTTGAGATACGGATTGCAGAGAGGGAAGGGGGCGAGAGGAGATTGCCGGTTCGTGACTACTCTATGTTGAGTGTCTGTCAGAAACGGCGCAGCCAGGAGCATTTAACCGGGCTTGACCTCACTTACGAATTGAGGCTGCAGGAGGAAAACTAAGAAGGATACACCCTCTGCCAGAATGGTGGGCGGGGGGTAGTCCTAATAATACAGCCACCCTCTTGGACACCGTGGCGGAAATTTTAGTTACTGAGCCCAAAATGATTTCCGCTACTGTGTGATATGTCACATAATAGCGCGTAACGATAGATCATCCGGCCTTGAACGCCCATTTCCTGTCTGGTAGCTTTCTGTACTCTGGTTTACCTGCACAGAATCTTTTTAGGTGTGTCGAGAGCCGCCCATACCGTAATGCATTGCTGCAACGTTCCGTTTACGGGCATCTCAATTCTCTGGACATCGGTCCACTCCGGTAGACAAGAATATAGATCACCTTTCCCACACTGGACATCATTAGGTTCCTCGGACAACTTCCCCGGTTCTTCCCTGTTTCTCGTGTCTGCCAAGCAACGAGGGAGCTGCAAGCGCATCGAAATTTCTACCTCTGATCAAATATAAACTGAAAAAATTACCTGACCACATGTTCACAACACCATTCAAGTCTTAAGGTAGAAAGAAATGTTACTCAGCAGACGAGGCTCGATTTGCAGTGAGCGCCATGATGAAGATGGCCTACTTGGCAAAAACGCCCAGTTCATTTCAGAGCGTGTAACGTCTTCGAGATGGCTATTTATTCTCATTCTCGGATCATTGGCCCTAGATGTCGTTCTTTTCTGTATTGTTTTTCTCCATGATAGTTCTGAGCGTCTATACCGCATGCCTCAATTATTATACTGTGAGTGACGAACGAGTGCTGGGTATTACCGGCAATATAGCTCCTGAACTTACTCCGTCAACAGCTCCCGCCCAAGATGCTATTCGTTATGAAGTGAAAAAGTTTCATCGAGGTTTTGGGGAACAAAAAACAATATACCAAGGAGATCCTTCTCCAGAAGTCGACAAAATATGGAAGAGTCTGTACAACGGTAGGTTTCGGTCTCTTCTATTCAACCTCACCGCTTGAAAACTTATGCTTTGTTTTTGACACCGTCACCCAGAAATTGGTATAAGCAGATTATCTCGAGAGCAAGCAGAGCTTCTTCCGAATCGCACATACCCATTCATGGGAGATGACGGGTATTACATAGCTGAGTTGGCTGTCTTCCATCAGCTACATTGTGTTGTATGTAAGATTTTCTTCTCCACAAATAATTTGTTGCTAACATAGCGGCCAGAACGTAATTAGAATAGCGTTATTCAAAGACTACTATCAAACGGTCCTCAGTCCAGAAGAGTTCGACGATGTGCAAGGCTCGTATGGGCGTGACCATATTAGCCACTGCCTAGATGCCGTTCGGGAGGCAATCATGTGTGCGTCTGACGTTAGTGTCATTACTTGGCAGTGGAATGACCAAGCAAAAAAGGCTCTAGGCCATGGCGATGTTCTTCACACCTGTCGAAGCTTCGAAAAAATTCAGGAATGGGCAGCTGAGAATCAAGCGGTGGTGGACTTCAACGCCGAGATCTTCGTCAAAGGCGACCCCGTTGTGGATGGCGTTGACTGATACTTGTCTGGAAAACTCAAAGTAGAGGTGCCTAAATAAGACACAGTCATCTTTGGCAGCTAGGGTAAACTTGCTCCGTATATTGTGATTTCTTAAACTACTACGTAAAGCGGCGCCACTTTCTTGGCATCATTTTTTTTTTCTTTGTCTTCAGACCAGGTATTCATTCCAAATTTTTGGCCAGATAAAACAGGCACTCCCGCATGGAGGGTTTTCGGATGGACTTGTCCAGATTCCCGCAAGTTCCCCCAAAGTACCGCGTTCCCAGCGATAGCTTTAGATCAAACCCCTTCACGAGGGGTCTCGTCGCATTCTATATGATCGCACCAGTTCTTTCCTTCTGGCCTTTTCAACAGTGGAAAATGCGTTCTCCCCCAGTGACATTTAAAAAAAGATGAACAAAAAACATGGCTCTTCGAGGATTAGACTCACCCCAATCATAATGTTTCACATAATGACCGGCTGTTCCATATTTAACGATCTCAATAGCCTCTATTTCTCTAGTCAAAGCACCAAATCCTTGGAAAGCCTGTGTGAGGTCCTCAATTGGACCAGCTTCAATCGCTTGGGATAGGCGGTTTTCGCATGCTGGTGTCTTTGGTCGATGGTAGTGCTGCCATCGAAAAGAATGATTTTGGAATCCCCAAATTCTGTTCCGCTATGATCAAATTAGATAGCTTCGAGTGGAAGTGCAATCCATAGGCTGTTTTACTTTAGCTTTGTTAGCTCTGCCGCCTCGAAGTCAGTTATGAATGAGGAAATGTAGATGACGAGCGGGTCAGCAGAGAAGACGTGAGCCTGATACGCATGACGACGGCAATCCCGATCCATAACGGCTTCGAGGCTCTTCTCTTGATAGAATTCGGATATGCGATTACAAACGGAAGTCCAATTGAGTACAGCTTAGATGTTGACTGCAATAGCCGAGAACAGTACGATCCGGGCTGATAGATAGTTCGTGTGCACAATGGACACAAAAGTCGAGTAATAGAGATTGGAGAATCCTGCGTCAAAAAATTGGCCCTCGGATCGACATTGGTAACTCCAGGCTTTAGTTGCGAGGGGCAATTACACGTGTGGGCAAAATGCGGAAGGCAATAGTCATCAAGCTGTCAGTTGTGGACCATGATGTTACGATTCAAACGCCCTTTTCGCGATCAGGTCATCGTGCAGCCTCAAAAAATGCGAACATAGAAAGGTTGGTTGCTTTGTTAGCGATCCTTGGGTTGTCGGAAGCAGTTCCTACAGCACCAAAGTAATGACAGATCGTATTACCACATGCACATCCCTAGATGGTAGTCCAAGTCAGATACTCCCCAGTCGAACGAGAATGTCATGCATGGCCGAGCATGACCTCCTACAGGATATGTGGGCGTGACATATGACAGTCTATCGTCTCATGAGTTAAATGTTACAATAATTGAGAATCAAGGTGTGAGTGGATATTGGTGATGAGTTGGATGAGGTGCATGCTTCAGTGCATGGTATGGTGTTTAAAAGTCCGTAAAGTGGACATGAAAAAACAGCACGTCAACATGCGTGCGTTTGGATATTGGTGATAAGTTCAGTCAGCGAGATGCATGTACTAAGGTTGTGCTACAGTGATAATAATTTCCGTGACGGGTCAAGTACCTTGAAAGAGCCAATATCCAATATTATGGGGTTTGAATATTATTGACAAATTCCGCGAGTTGCATGTACCTAGACTGTGCTACAGTGATAATAAGTTCTGTGACGTGTCAAGTACCTTGGGTTTGGGGAGAAGAGCCAACATTCGTGGGGTTTGGATGTTGGTAACAAGTTCAGCGAGATGCATCAATTGATGCTTTAGGACGTGCTCTGCGGGTCAAAAAGTCCGCAAAGTGGATCTTGAGAAACGGTCAACATCCGCGGTGAAGAGATGCTGATGATGTGATGGATCATGTTAATCCCGCAACCATCATATGCCGAGGTCGGCCAGAATGGTTTCTTTTAAGACGCGTCTCACTCCGGCTCCTAGTCTAAACCACCCATGGCATCAACCATACTCAGTATAAAATTCTGAAGCAGCTCCTTGGGATTCGAGATAGCCAATTCACCCATTCACCCCTTTTCCATATTTTTCAGAAAGAAACCAAGATATCTAAAAGCCGCACCACATCAATTGTCAACCAAAAATGAAACATCACTTTTTTGTTGCTCTCCTACTCTCCATATCTGGGATTGTCAATTCCGGGCCTATAGTAGAGCGAGTGCGTTGAATAAACCGGACATTGCGTGCCTAAATACTAACTCTTATCCAGGATACCCTCGATGTTCTCAATGGCAACAGCGGCTGGACCCCGCCTCCCGACCGCAAGAGAGATATGGCTGGGAATATCTGAATCATGTTGAAAGATCTGTCTGGTAGTTTAACATCATGGGACTCAACTATGCCTCGCTTATGCGACAGTTCAGAATACCGGCTGTTTTTACATTCATCCTCGGGCTACATACACTCATTACATCTCTTTGACTTGCTGTCCCTGGTACTTAAATATGTTTGCAAACATCGTCGGTCGCTTTACATCGTCAGGCAACGCTCATCGTTCTACTTGTGTACCAATTCACACTAGCTACCAGACAGAATTGATCCACTTCATGACAAGTGATGAAGTGTTCGTTACCCCAGCAAGGTGAATGTGTTTGCGACTTGACGTCTCAAAATCATCACTGTGGAAACCTTCGTGGCCGTGACGGGGACGGGTGGGCTATAGATGTCATCTAGTATCCGCGCTTTCCAAATCCTCCGTATCAAACGCAAGTTGCTCTATTGCAGTCGAGTAATCGCAATATCAGCGGCATTTACAGAAACAGATCATGTTGACCAGTCGGACGCCGGATCGACAGGCGGCAGAGATTTGCTTCTTATACAGAGAATTCTTAGGCTCAATCAAACCAAAAGCTTTGCACAGCTTCCTTACCCTTCCACGATAAGCTCTTTCCCTCATGCCAACTTGAAACGTTTTTATTTGATTCACATGTGCTGGATACTAAGCATCAACACATTCTAGCAGCGTTAGATCCCATGTGACACTACCAGTTGACGTATATAAGAGCAGCAGACGGTGTCCCCGAATCCTTTGAACTGAGCTTTGCCCCAAAGCCCACTTTGCCGTGCTCTTACCTACTTTCATTTTTCCAATTTCTTAAGCAATATGTCAGGTCAAATATTGTACTGAGCCGCGAGGATTGGATTAGCCCTCCTCTCCTACGGCGCACTAGTCCTAGGCTCTTTGCAATACTGCCACTAACCGACACATCATTGCCATTTTTGCATTTCAGCTATGATGACATTGAACGCTGCCACTTCCTCCGCAGATCTGCTCTTAACTTTCGGGTTCTAGGCGCTCCCTAAGACAGGTTAAACAGTGGTTGAATTCGGAGACAGAATGTTCCGATTTTTAATACTCATCGGATCTGTTGTCGACTCTCCCAATGAATCTCCCCCAACCCACTACATTGAAAGTTTTCGCTGAAAAAGATAGTAATAGTACCTGTCTTGAGAATTCGACATGGCAAGTGAGTAGCGAGAACTTGGTGGCTAACAGGCGTACGGAGGCCATTTTGAACCACGACCATACGAAATAGCGCCTGACACATCCATAGCCGCACTACACGTCAATGACAGTTTTTGGTTCGAAGCGAAGATTGTCTACTACGGATACGGCAAGTCATTGCCAGCACAGACAACGGACTTGCAACACCTAATTTAGGCAACGGACCGGGTCAGCAAACACTTAGACACTGCAGCCGATGCTGCGCTTATGGTCCATTGTCAACACGGCCACTCAGCATTCAATATCAGTAAATTGCAAGGAATAATGCAGCATGAGTTTCCCGTAATTAACTTCAATAAGGGAAATGGTGATGTGACCAGCTCTGTAAGTTGAGACGAACAGTCCACTTCAGTTTTCCCCATTCGGCCCTCATATGTGCACGGCATTTTAATGGTTGTTGGAACCATAGCTCTTTATCCGCTTGGAGCCGTTTTCATCCGTAGCCGACATGAATCATCGCTCAGTCTACACATTTTAATACAATGCATGGCGTCAGGACTATGTTTGGCTGGCCGTGTATTGGCGGGGATTACTATTGCATTCAACGGGCAGGTATGATCGTATGATCTAGTTTTGTTTGCTTCGGTAACAGTTCGAAAATTGATTTCTAATTTAGAGAAGCTTCAACGAGCCTTATGTTTTGTTTGGCCTTTCCATCCTTGTTCTCGTCATAGTACAGATCTCGCTCGGTTACCTCCACCACTATAATTTCGAATGTCGAACTTCAATGCCGAAAGTCACCTGGGCACATATAATGTTCGGCCGTTTGATCGTAACTTTCGGGTGTGTCAAGTCATTCATATTCGTGCTCTTTGCCTGAAGGCATTCTGCCTGATACAAAGAACATAGTCTGACTTCATATTTCCACGGGCTCAGAGCTTGCTGGCTCATCGACTTTGACTTTCATCTTCCTCGGGACTCTGTCAGCCATGGATGCCTTCATCATCTCCGGACTGGCATATTTTCATCATTTGGGTATAGCAATGCCCGAAATTCAGGAAAAGACATAAACTCCTCTCCTCTCGTTGTTCGGGTCCCATGTTACGAGCAAGATAGCTTATTTTCGCTATCACTAGGTTCAAAATTGCCTTTTACTCTGCTTGCAACAGCAATGCCAACCACAAAGATTCCGCTCCAGATACTAGTTATAGTATTAGTAAACGTGTCCTTATAATTCCACTTTGTTTATAGTAAAGGAAAGATTCGTGGCTTTATGTGCTTGAGCTTGATAACCAACCCCTGCTGGCCACGCTTTCTTAATACAGAATGTGGACTAGGTGTATTATATTTCTAGCATGTTATATATTACACATCGCCATTACGGCTCACCATATGCAGAGTGTCGTGGCCCGCATATCTTGCCTAGCACTACTTCTTGTTAGTTCACCCTACGTTATGCAGCTACTTGTGCCGCACCTGCCTGGAAGATCACTCCGCTCCGGGCTGGCTGTTAAGCTGTTTTTCTCCCGCATAATAATGTGGCCCTGCGACTGTTTTGTAACGCCCTTCTGTTGCTGGATGTGCATGTCGTTCTCGTCCCTCTCCTAGACAGATTATTCGTGAGAATTTAAATTTTCCATCCCCTATCGGATACCTAGTCAGCCCCTGTTTATGCTATCCAGCTCTATACAATGAATCCTGTGACTTCAGAAGCCCGCAATAGCTGGTCTGCGGACGATACGATTCTGGCGCTTCGCAATCACAAACTAACTGTTCGCGAGCATATCTCGGATGTCCTCGGCCGTGCAGAGAGGGCACAGTCGTTGAATGCCTTCATTAACCTGCTGCCCGACCAGGCATTAGCCGCTGCAGATAAAATAGACGCTGCAATCGCAAAAAGAGAGCCTCTTCCTCCATTGGCAGGTCTGGCTATTGTTGTAAAAGACAACATCAACCTGGCTGGCTTCCCGAATACTGGTGGTACGAATGCTCTTCTCACCGCATGTCCGTCCAACACGGCACCGAGCCTGGAGAAGCTGATGGTGGCCGGTGCCATTGTCATTGGCAAAACAAACATGCACGAGCTCGCATTTGGAGTCACGAGTACAAATTTGTCGCCATTTGCCGGGCCAGTACGCAACCCCTACGCCATCAACATGATTCCGGGTGGCTCATCAGGAGGAACGGCGGCAGCGATTGCTTCTCGTGTCGTAACCTGTGGTTTGGGTACAGACACCGGAGGCTCTTCGCGCATCCCCGCGGCTTTGACTGGAATTGCGGGTTATCGGCCGTCGGTTGGTGATGGAGGCGAGCAGCGTCGTTATCATGACGACCATGGCGTCCTCCCAATCAGCCACACTCGAGACACGGTTGGACCCATGGGCCGCAGCATGGCGGAAGTTACCCTGTTGGATTTTATTATATCTGGACGACCGCGAGCAAAGCCTGCCCAGCTCCATGGCGTCCGGCTAGGCATCCCGCCTGTGCTTTGGACGGGACTGGACAAGGAGCTGGAGAAAACAGTGCTGCGTGCACAACATATGCTCCAAGAAGCGGGAATCGAACTAGTCAAGAATGACATACCCAACTTGCTCGAGCTGGATAGCACTGTCGGGCTTCCCATCGCAGTGCATGAGGCGCTTACTGATATCCCGGCGTATCTGCAAGGCTCACGCATCAAGGGTGTACGTCTAGAGGATATTTTCGACGGCATCTCAAGCCCAGACGTGAAACTTGTTTTCGGCTCCATAATAGACGATACCTTTGGACATGAGTACAATCAAGTCATGGCGGTTCGACGCCCAGCTCTCCAGAAGCTGTACGCAGACTACTTCCGACAGCACCGGATCGACGCTATCCTCTTCCCGACTACCATTCTTCCCGCCACGCCCATAGACATAGTACATGGCTCTGGGAACGTGTCCATCAACTGTGGACCCCCAATGGACGCCTTTACTGCTTACACTAGAAACACGGCGCCAGGAAGTGATGCGGGAATACCGGGCTTGAGCATACCCGTGGGAAAGACAGCCGACGGCTTGCCGGTTGGCATCGAAATTGACGGCCCTCTAGGCAGAGATGAGAGACTTCTTAGCTTAGGCCTTGCGATGGAAAAAGTGCTTGGTTGCTTGCCCGGCCCAAAGCCTTGGGTCTGATTTTCCCTGACGCTCTGTTAATCGAACGCCCGACTCTCCCAAATGTAATGCTGATGCAGTCAAAAGCTCGATACGTCGTGGGAACCACCAGATTTGGCAGAAAGTGTTTAGCTGTCGGGATAACAACCAAGGGTGACTCGTCAGATGTGTCATGGTCAGTGTGGTTGGGAACGTGAATTTGATAAGCATCTTCATCACAAAGATTACTTGGAAAAAGGGCATTTCTGTCTAATTTAAAACTAGCCATTGCACAGCAAAAGTGGTATCATCCATTGCCATTAAACGGCCCCTAGATTTACGGTTCAAAACACTGCTAAGAGAAACCAAACCATAAAAGAACTCCGGCTACCATGTCAGACTGGCTGAAATGCAGCTGAGGATGTAGCATTAGACCAAGGTGCTCCTTTGCGGCTGTAATATCGTACCGGATTATCCATAATGTATTCCTCGCTGTCGTTGATTGTCGCCCAGCCTTGAGGAACGTGTTTCTGGCTATCCCATTTCCTTTGCTCAAGCCGGTGGCTTTGGCGACCAATGGTTACAATGGAAATCTCCCTGTTCCCAATGTCGCTCTTGGACCGATCCTTGGATGATATGCTGTGGACTATTATTGTGCATTTCCTAATAATCCACGGTCCCAAAATCGGCGCGTTCACAGAAATGATGCCCACAAACTGCAAAACGGTCAACATTAGCAACTTGCCCCCGTTAAAAAGTGTAGCACATGCCATGGCATCTTACTGTCTCGCGAATTGCCCATATGGTTGAAATATCTACCCTGGTTGCATCCTTTATAGACAGAACGCATCGCAAAAGACTTGCAACGATGACAAAAATACCGGTGGTGAGCCAAAGCCCATAGACCAGTTTCCTAATCGTCATAAGTAGTCGATTTCGGTTATAACGGGAAGAGTCTCTTACTTGGACCATGGAAGCTGCACAATCCACAGGAGTGGTAGCGGGATGTAGAGGATAAGTAAATCCGTACTAAGATATGCATTAGATACAGCTTGAAATCATGCTCCTTAGTTTGGTGATGGCAACTCACGACACATTCGTCACGAGCAAGGTGAAAAATACTTGATTCGGACTACCACAATTGTCTGGGTCGGCTGTTAGGAATCAATGTTACACTCAGCTTATACTGGGGGATTCGTCTTACCACCTGGATACGGGTAGATTTGCCAGTTTTTATAGAAAGGTAGGCACCGTAACAAAACGACTCCAATCGTAGCCATAAAAGAGAAAACGCAAGCGATCGCAGCTATAATGACGAGGCGTCTCTGCTGAGTTTCCAGTCTACATGTCCAGTGATCAGCTCATACCAAGACTCAGCAAGAAAAAGAGCTGCATCACCCACGTAAGCCTGCGGTAGAAGAAGAGCATGCATGCTTTCAGGCACCATATAAGCGTGATGTAGAGACACCATCCGGCCATGTCAGCTTTGGAGCCCTTAACGATACGTTTCTTCTCTGCTTGTGTTAGGGAGAGGGCCATGTCGTCGGTCATGCCCACAATGGATCCCCATTGTCCTAATTAGAACCAAATTAGATCAGGAATTGGAAGGTTGATAACAATATTGGATAACCCACCTATCATTTCAAGCATGGCAGTTTCGCCCTTGATAACCGAGATGTCAGCAATAGCACTATGAAATACTAGACATTCGGGAGTTGACGTACAGTTAAGAAAAATACGGCCGCAATAGCGAAGTAGTCATCCCCATGCCAGTTCCATCCCACGACATGTATTCTGTAGGCAGTTCGACCGAGAAGAACGGTCATGCCAATAGCGTACTCCGTCCAAGCTTCGACCTGGAATGGCGTCGTGGCCATTTTGCCAATTGATTGTCGCGATACAACGGCATCAACCCCAACGGGCTGTAAATGCCGCCGACATTAGGAAAGCGGGCGGGTGAATGGGAGGTCTGAGGTAGAGAAAGGACTCCAAAATCTCCTGGCGGGTCTCGCTGTTTTTAAGATGAGATGAATCATAGTGGATCGGCAAGGTTCAAATGTTTCAACATGTGTTGGTCTAGCATGCTTTGGATTATGGCCCTCGGCATCTGACTTTGCTAAGATATCCATGCCAAATACCGTGCGCATGGTAGTGTCAACCAAGTACCAACCACAATCCGGTTATGGCGCCACGCCTGGCTCAGGTCTCAGACTAGGAGTTTTAGACGCGAAGCCAATAACAGCATCTAACAGATTAGAGGCGGCCAGTTGACATGTGTCAAATGCACGAATATTCCCCGGAGTCTTTGTAGGTAGAGAGGAGTTCGTTTGTCTTCCCCGATAGGCGCTGACAACGGTGCCCGGCTGCTACGTGTGCAGATACTTCTCTAGCGCTTTTATAGAGGAAATGCGTCATCTTCTTATCGAGATGCAGTAATGTATTCTATACTCAGAGCACTTAGCCAGCTTATTGTAGTCCTGGTTCATGAGTGTCGATGGCTCGTTGACAGGTAGTGTCATGCTAGCACTGTGATCTTTCCTCCTCCTCTTCATATTTTCCAATAGTCACATCTGTGGTCCTCAAAAATGAAGTCTCTTTTTGACGTTACGCTTCGATGACACCTCGAAACATGAATTCTTCGGGATCAAGAATCACTATTAAGGGGCCGCGAACGTTCCGGTCGGCCGTTCCTGTTCCTGTCGAGAACGGAGATGCAGGGGCTGCGATGAGTGTAGTTTGAGAACGTCGATCAAGGATCTTGGTTCACCTCAACTTTAAGCTGCTATGCCCTTTACGTTCTTGAATATTCATGAGTTTCATCTAGAGCTTAGTCGACAGATAACAAACTATATCAAGAGAGAAACTTCCAATAATCGGTGCACGAAGCCAACGGGCAAATAAAACCCGTAGATCCGAAAACGTGTAGTGGCAGCCTGGATGCGTTGGAGGGCGCATTGGTGCTCTAGTCCGACGTACATGTAGCACTTTGCTCTCCAAACTTGCGTCTGCATGCTCCCAACGCAAGGCATAGCTATTGATCCGTTCTATCCTAGTAGACTAACACTGATCCCATGAGCGACGACGCTGTTGCATCACTAGTTGACAGGTGGAGAGATAAACTTCTCCATGTCGAATCACGGGATCCGGTAATTCCAGAATACATGGGATTCGTAGATGGCCAGCAAAAATTTCTGTTACTAGATTTGAAAATTAAGACCCCAGTCCTAATGTCTTGTGCGTTTGACCTGCCCTAACCTCTCTTTAGTTCGAGACTCGTGTGAGATGCAGCCAAGACATTCCTGTTATACTATTACGTAGCGTTTCTCTCGCACTAGAACTTCGTTCTGTGGCAGTATTTCTCTAGAGGAAATTATAGTTTACTTCTATCGCCTAGAAACGGGAGGAACCTCGTATTACTCTAAGCATGCAAGGGAATGATGCAGGTAGCTTGTTATGGATATTTGCGAGCTCTCTATAGAAATTAGGCATTGCAAGAATGAATAGAGAAGGAGAATTCCAGTGCATAATCGTTCTATACTAATAATACATTATCCACTAAGCAATTAGCTATTATGAATTTATGATAGGCTCAGGTTATCAGCCACGAAACGACTCACGCATATCTTCAAAAATTCCGAAAGTAACTATACACGAGCAAAGTAAAAGCGATATGATGATCAATTAGTAATCAGACTATAAGCTGCCCCTATCTTCCTATTGCATAAATTCTCAGCCGATGCTGCTAGACGAACTTGAGGTGACTTACCGGTTTATACACTGTGATTAAAGACATGGATACGAAACGTCTAAAGTTCTGATATCCCCAAGAGAAATTTAAGCCTCCAAGCATAACCGTCCCAATATTACGATGGGAACATTCCGGTATTACTTGTAATTGTCAATATAATGTTAGATAAAGCGCAATTAGTTACATACGACCATAGCCGCTAGTAGAACTCACGATCCCGTTAAGCTCTTCTCCGGGGTTCTAATACCTCTAAATATAAAGGAGTATACCTCTTAAAATAAAGGATATAGTATTTAGTTTTAAAGGATTAGAAACTAAGAGTTAGTGTAGGAGAATTATAATTACCTACTATATTTTACGTGGGGGTTAAGGAAACTAAATACTACTAATACTAATAAGATATATATTTCTTAGTACGTTAAAGCTACTCCCTTTTATTACGTAACCTCTAATTACTTATAGGGTTTAGACTTTTTATTTTAGCTAATAGCTAATTATATAAAGTAGTACTATTATACGATACTCTTATTATCTAGTCTTTTATTTAAGTAAGAAGTATAATCTCCTATAATTATAATTTTTAGGTATTATATTAGATTAAGAATTTATAGTTCCTTATAGTTTCTCTTTATTAATAGTAAAAGACTATTAAAAATTTACTTTATTCTCCTATTATAATAGTCTATAAATCCCCCTAGTATAATAGGCACGTTATTAGTATACGGCTAAGTTAAGCTTACTTATAGCACTAAAGTAGGTGGAGAAGTGGTGGATTATTATAATTAATAAGCTTATTAGGTATAGTTTATAAGAGCGCTAAATTAATTAGAGTAATAGCTGTATTAATAGAACATAGTAGAGCCCCTCTATTATTACTAGTGTATCTTCTAGCTTTTAGTATGCAAGGATTTTTACGTTATCGGTTAATCTAGCTTCTATACCTTCGTTTATATAACTATATTAGCTTAATAAGATTAGCGTTATATAAGAGGTAAAGAGAGGCGATAAAGGTAACCCTTTAAAGTTTTAAGTTAAAGTTACTTTATATAAACGCGAAAAGTTATTTACTTAGCCTTTAAGAGTAACTAAGAATTTCTAGAGACCCCTTACACTATTATATATCTAATAGATTTGCTAATCGTTAAAAGCGGGAATAAGCCTAGTTATAGCGGCCCTTTTACTTTAAAGGAGAAATAGAAGATAACTAGTTATTAATATTATTATTACACTATTTCATATAAATTTAACTTCTAAGAATATTAGTCTACTAGACTAATACCCTAAGATTATCTTATTATTATATAGCGCTACTATAAAAGCCCTATAATTTACAGGTAGCTATAGGCTTTTCTTACTATCTAGAGTTATTTACTCTTTATTAACATATAAAAGATAGTTGGAAGGAGTCTTATTAGGATATTATTCGGATAAGACGAATGTAGATAATAGTCGGAACGATCTATAATTCGTTGTAAGGTATCTACTATTAGGCGAGAAGGCTATAGCTGTAATCTAGTCGCTATGTCCCTTAAGCGTTCGCTAGTAGCTCCCCGTCGCCGTATCTTAAAGCCAAATAATCTTATCCTTTAACGCCGAGCTGAGCGTCTTACCGTTAGGCGAAAAGGCTATAGCCGTAACCTAGCCGCGGTATCCCTCGAGCATTCGCTAGTAGCTCCCTGTTACCGTATCCCAGAGCCGAATAGTCTCGTCGCGTAACGCTAAGGCGAGCGTCTTGCCGTCGGGCGAGAAGACCACAGCCGTAACCCTGCTATTGTGTCCCTTAAGCGTTCGCTGGTAGCTCCCCGTTACTGTATTCTAGAGCCGAATAGTCTCGTTCTTTAACGCTAAGGCGAGCGTCTTACCGTTAGGCGAGAAGGCCACGGCCGTAACCTAGCCGCGGTGTCCCTTAAGCGTTTACTAGTGTGTATCCTAGTAGGCTTTAATTTCTATTACTATTTAGATAAACGGTAACCTATACTCCTATTATACGGCTTTAACCTCGCTTATTACTAGGCTAAATATAAGTATAAAGGCGTATATTTATAGTAGAGCTTATTTTATAATTAACTTATAGCTTTAAATAAACGCTTTAATATCTTCTAGAAATTAAGTAAGCTTAAAACTTACACTTAATTTTTAAAGGGAATTAATAGCTATAAGAAATAAAGAGTTATAAGTATACCTGGGTAATATATAAAAGCTTTTTAATTATTTATATCTCTTTTAAAAGCTTTTTTAAGAGAGATAGGCTTTTAAGCTAGTATAAGAGACTCTACTTTAAAAATGTAAATACTTCTCTATTATTTGCTAGCGTACTCTTACACTTAAGGCTTTTACTATTTCTAATAAGGTGGTTAGCCTAGAAGACGTAAGAGTATCGTATTAAAGCTAGCGGGTTTAGTTAGGGGGTTATTATATCCTTTAGTTTAAAGCTGTAATTAAAGTTATATTTATTTTACTATAAAACCGCGAATATTACTTTAATAAAGCGTTTAGTAATATTTACGTGTTTTTAGGTAGCTTTAAATAGCTAGAGTTTAAGTGTAAAGTTCTTATTTAAATAGTTCTTAATAAACTAATAAATAAGGTAAACTATTTTCTCTCTTATTACTAGAAATAAGCTATATAACTTAATAGCTATTACTATAATATTATCTAGTATAATAAAAAGAGTAGCTAGCTTAAATATAAAGAGCGAATAAAATGTAAGAGTAGCGTATACTAGAATTCTCTTATAATTCTAGGGGTTTACTTTCTTTACTTTCTTAATTCTTATTATTATATAGTTATATAGCTTTAATAAACCTAAAGGTATAGCTTTAATACGCTAAATAACGTATTATTTATAAATTATTTTAAGAACTTTAAATGTAAGAGCTATTTAAAGAAAAGTGTTTAAGGCTCTTTAATAGAGTTTATTTAAGACCTTATTTAAAACAATTAAATTATACTTATACTTACCCTTAAGGGTAAAGAGCTTATAATTAATATACGCGTTAATAGGCCCTACTAGAATTTATGTATTTAGCTTAATAAGGCTCTTTAAAATGTTTTAAGTATAGGTATTTAAAGTCTTAAGTCTAGTAATAATATTAACCTTTAATTAGCTAAAGACTAGCTACCTTACCTTATTAAATTAACTAATAGAATTTAAAATAAGCTAAAATAATTTATTTAACCCTAGTTCTATTTTATTACACTTATTTAAGGCATTTACTATAAAAAGAATAGGTAATAAGTTAGGATTAATTAGTATACTTTAAAACGCGTTAAAGAGCGTAAAGAATACGTTCTTATCTTAGAAAAGAGCGGGGTTAAAGTTCTTATACTTCTTACGTAAGTGTAAGATAAGATATAATTACCTTACTAGGAGTATTTAAACTAGGGATCTTAAAGCTGCTATTACGCTATTTAGGGTTATATTTATAGCTTAATAAAAGAAATAAGAGAGCTTAAGTGTAAGAAAGTCTTACTATTACTTAAGGTTATAAATAATACCTATTAAGAGTATTATCTTTCTTATACTAGTAGGTCTCTTAACCTATAGTAGTTAATATAGATTATGGTTAAGCTAGTTATTATTCTATTAAGTGAGAGCTATATACTACTTTATATTAAGGATTTAATTATATGTATTAACGAGTAGTATATCTTTCTTCTTTTTAATTTTCTTTATATTATTCTTTAAGTTAATAACGCGAAGATTTTACTAGTATTATCTATTAATATTATTAAGTTATAGCTTCTTTTAAAGAGCTAAAAACTCTTAAAGGGTTTAATATATATTACTAAGTAACCTCTTTATATTCTTTACACGCTTAATAAGCTACGCTAGGGCGCTCTTTATATAGTGCTTATTATACTAGTTAAAATCTCTTTAAAGGGTTGCTTTTACATTTATAATAGTCTTAAGATTATTATTCTAGTTATTCTAATTTATAAGGCCGCGAAGAAAGATAAGACCCTAGTATTAATAGTAAGAGCAAATACTTTTTATTTAATATAAAAGAAAAGCCTTATAAAGAGCAAGTGTTTTTGCTTTTAGCTAGGGTAAAATTAAGTTAAAAGACTTATTAACGTAATTCTTATTTAAAAGATGTTTAGTAAGGGTATAATACTAGTTTATTCTAGAGATAACGTATAAGATACTAGTAAAATTAGATTTTATTACTTTTATAGGATTTAAAAGAATTTAAATAGAGATTAGTAGATAGAAGTTAAGGAAATATAAGGGTATTACTTACCTATAATTTAATATATACGCTAGCTTATAAAAGTATAGCTTATAGGATATTTTAGATAGCTATATTAATTATTCTCTTAGCTAAGAGAATAAACTAAGTAACGTTACTTACTCTCTTTATAATATTTAATAGCATGGAAATCTTCGCCTAGCTATTCTCTATTAGCTTCTTTATAAATAACTATTACTTAGCTAGATCTTTTAGATTAGCTAAGACCTTAACGCTAATAATAATATTAGGTTTAGTTTCTAGAATTATCTTTAAGGTTTTTAAATAAGACTTAATAAGCTTTATAATATCTTTATTCTTCTTAAGACTATTATAAGTAGTATTTTAGAGTTTCTAAGATTTAAAAAGAGCTATACTTTATTACTCTATTAATTTGCTTTTTAATTTATCTTTAGGCTAGTATTTAACCGTTTAAACTTATATTTACGTAGTGTTACTAGGCGATTTTATAGTCTTTTTAAGAGATACTACGTGAAGTGGGCTAGCTTTATTAGGTCTCTTCTTTATAGCTCGCGTTACCTTAGTATTAGTTAAATTAAAAGAAGTATACGGCTTTATTACGCTACTAGAAGGCGCCTTTAAGCTGTACTTCTCTTCTTATTTTAAGGGATAGGCTTCTATTAGAATATAAGTTCTAAGACTTATAGCTTTATAGTTTAGAATTAACGTACCTATAAACTACCTAAGAGAAGGGGGCTATAACGCTATATTACGTTAAAAGAGGCTCTTAAACTTACTCCTAAAGCTATTCTCGCTTATAGCTTTAATAATAACGCTTAGTAACCTAATAAAAAAATAGGGATAGTATTAAAACGATAATAATAGTATAAGTATAACGTAGTAATGTAAAGGCTTTAACTTAGCTCTCCTATTATAAGAAAAATAAGGCTAAGATAAGTAGGGAAGGCCTTTCTTCGCTATAGGTAAGACCGCTTATACCGTAAGTAATAAGTAATAAGCGATAAAGTTTATAAACAGGTGTAATAAATCTAGAACGATTAAAGCTCATAGAAAAGTAAGGAGAATAGGTGAAAAAATGCAAAGACTAGGCTAAGCGACGGTATACAAGTTAATTGTAGGCTATACTTCTTGTATTTGCGGCGTTTATCCTTATTATAACACGCTAATATTCTGGTATAGTCTTTAGCTCCTATTAGCATCCGCCACGCTAGTTTAATAGGCCGCTATATCTAGGTTAGCTAAGGCTGTGTCTTTATTTAGGTCCGTTAGCGAAGCTGCGGTACAACCCGACGCTACAAGCCCCAATTAAAAAAGCTTATAGTAGCACTTAAGCGAATAGACTTAGATTATTAGAGTTGAATTGGTTAGCCGGAAAGCTAATATGTATCCCCGTGTTAGTATAGGCTTGAGTGACAGGTTAAAGCCCCACGCTAGCTAGTTATTCTAACTTATGCCGCCTAGATACATAATAGGGAGAAGGATTATTGGTAAATAAGTGGAATTGGGGTTCTAAATGCTTTAAATGCAATAAAAGTCTTTAATCTAGTAATAGTTTTTAAGTTATTCGTTTTCTAAACGAATAAACTACTAACTAATTAAGTATTCGTCGTAATAACGCGTAATAACCTCCGCTACTATATAGGTGTAATCTTAGAGGTAATTAGCCGAATAACAGGACTATAAATAAGGGGACTTCGCTGCGGTATATTCTTATAATGCAAATAAAGTAGGTATAAAGTTAAGTGGTTTCGTAAAGTTCTACTATAAGCTAATTAGCGGTTACTATCTCCTCTTACGTTATAATTCTAGGGTACCACTTTTAATTAGTAGTAACCTTAAGTACTATAGGGTAGGCGGCTATACTAGTGCTATAGGAACGAGAAGATATTCTAGATAGTAGGCGCTTTTAGTTTAAGCGTCTTAGGTTAAATTAAGATCTTAAATATAGAGAGCACTTCTTCTAATCGCACACTAATTAAGGGAGAACTAATATATTAGCCTAGGATAAGCTTAATAATACGGCCCCTAAAACTATTTATGTAAGCGGTTCTAATAAAGTCTAATAAATAGCTAGAACGTGCTTAAATAACACCTTTAAGCGCTAAGCTAACTTAGCTTTTATTATAATAGAGGTAAGGCAATAAGGACCCCTTACATTTAAACGAATAAGGAGCGATAATAGGTTGGATTTTAGGTAAAGACTTTACTAGAGGCTCTAGAAATAGACTTTATACATTTCTTTTCCTTTTATCTTAACTTTACCTCTCTAGTTAATACTTAATTAACATTAAGCTACGCTTTATAGCTAGCCGTAAACTATTTATATAATAGGAGTATTTATTTAGCTCTACACTAACTTTCTATAACGCGCTCTTAGTATTTTAGTTGTTTCGTGTTATAACTTAGCTAACGCGACCCTAATATTAGGTAGCTGTAATAATACGCTTTACACTAATCACGTATACCGTAGTATTACGCGGCGTGCTACCTTATTATATTAGATTAGTTGAGATTAGAGCTTATTAATGAAAATCTAATATAAAATAGACTTAATACCTTTTATACCCTATTTACCTTAATTTATACGAGTAGAAATCTTCCGTCTATAATAAACACGCTCTGTTAGCTTACTATTAAAGGTAATTTAATAACTTACTAATATTTATGTAATTCTAATAATATAAATAGATCTTTATAACCTTATACTTACTCTTTTTATATCTTTACGAAACCTTCTAATCTTAGGTTCGCTTTACTTAATATTTAGGAGTACTACTCTTCGCTTAATTCTTCTTAGACTTATTACTATTATCGCTTTAAATAGCTTTAACTTTAATTGTATTAAGTTACTTCTTAAGATAATAATCTTTAATAATACTTAAGATATATAGATCTAAGACTTTATATCTATTATAGCTACTAAATTCACCTCTTCTCCTTAATTAATAGTATCTTTCCTCTAATAAACCCTATAAAGCTAAAATACAAGTAATTTCGTAAACTTATTAGAATACTACTAGAATATAGATTCTATTCTTAAAATAAAACTTAAATATTTATACGTGGGACTTTTTAAATTTCTATAAGTCTTTCTTTAAGAATATTCTAGAACTTAATATAGATTCTAAGGCGGTTTTTCGTAAGTGTATTAAAGGTAATAGTCTACTTTTTAAGGAGGGTTAAAGTGGATAGCTAGTGGGCGCTAAAGAGAGTAACGTGTTAACTTAGATTAGCGGCTTAATCTCGTAGCTAAAAGCATTTATAAATAACTATATTTTAACTTTAATAATAAGATAAAAGCTATTAGCCTAGCTAAAAATACTATTAGAAGGCTTTATAGGTAAGCGTAGTATAGATATTAGCTTTATAAATAGTAATATTATATATAAACCTAATACTATAAATTTAAGATATTACTAGGTATATATTCTTATTATTAGCGAACTAAAAAGTAACTTAAAGGCTAATATACTATTAGTTACATAGATTAATCTTATAAGGTATATAAGAGAGATACTTACTACTTAAGATACACGTTACTTTATCTTAGAATTTACTTTATATAGGTCTCTTATAAGGGTATAAGAGTTTAATAGGCTTAAGGGAATTACCTTTAAATAATTTAATATTAATAAGAAGAAAGGTAAGCTATAATTTATAGCTATAATTCTAGGGTTTCTACGAATAAATAAGAAGATACTTAGGTTTAATTCTATTATAATAATAACTAATAGCTAGAAATATATTAAGATTAAACGAAACGGTTAAATAAAATATCTTATTATTAACGAGGTTATAAAGCGCGCACTATATATTATAAGTTAAGCGATAACTTATTAGAAAGCTTATTATAACGATTATTTATATAATCCACTTATTATTAAGGACTTATAGTAGTACGTTAACTAAGATAAAGAGAGCGAATTACTCTAAAAAGCAACTAAGAAAAGCGTGACTAACGTTACTTAATATTACTACTATAAGACTATTTATATTTATCGTATAAATAATAATATTTGAAATAATATTTAAAAAGAGCTAGACGTTATTAAAGCTACGAATTTCCAGCTAAAATAAATATTACCGTTAAACGTAGGTGAAACTATATCTAGAATATTACGTAAAGAGCGTAATAGTAGTTTTAAGGTAAAATAACTATTAAGCGAAACGAACGCTACTTTACCTCTAAGTAAGTAATTCTATTTAGCGTTCTTAATAAAGCCTAGCTTAAACGTACTATTAAATTAAATATATTAACGTGTTATTCTTTAAGACTATAAGAAGCTAATCTATAAGGTAAGCTCCCACGTAGTCTTACTTAATACGCTTAAGGGCTATATTAAAGGTTACGAATCCTTACGTAAGGCTAGCTTTCTCTATAAAGATATCTCTATTAATAATCTTAGAGTAAATAAGAATAAGTTAAACCCTTTTTAGTAAGCTTTTTTAATTAACCTTAACCTTACTATTAGGCTAAACTAAAAAGTAACGTTAAAAGCTAAAGGGAAAATAGGTATAAGAGCGTTTATAGCTATAAGAGCGTTACTTAGTAAATAGTATTCTTTTATATATAACCTTAAATTATTCTTTTAGGTACTATTTTAAATATATATCTATTATAATAGGCCTTAAAAGGAACGAGTTATTTTATAATTTAAAAGGTAAAACTATATAAATATAGAGAAGCTTACTAGTTTAAAAAAAGGGCTAATTAATAATAAAGAAGTTTTCGTTAAAATTATAGAGGAAAACTTTATTAAATATTATTAACTATTAATTATAAGAGTTAATTAATTAAGAAGAAAGGTATTTTTAAACGAAGAGAGGTAAAAAAGGCTAAATTCTAAGTTATATAATTAAATAAGGGATATCCTTTACGAAGTTAAGGTAAATTAATTAGCGTAACTTCACGAGAACATAGCGTAGTAGTTAAGCGCTTAAGCTAGTTTAAGCTTAGCGTTTCTTATAGATTACAGATAAATCTTTAAAAAATTACCTAAATATATACTATTTTACCTAAACTTAAAATAACGCTTATAATTATATTATTATAAGGACTAGTATAATAAGAAATTAAGAGGGGATAAATTTAAGAAAGGTACGTAAAGGAGGTCTTATATACGATTATAGCTTAAGGCGAATATAGTAGAACTATATAAAGCGAGAAGGTTAAAGAGGTGTTATATTACTAGGAATAAATCTCCTTTATCTTTAATAACCTCTCTAAGTTTATAAATAACGCTAAGTAAAGAGAATAATACTAATAAGCTAATAGGTATTACCTTAAAGCTCTTAGGCTTAAATACTAGCTTTATTAGAAAGAACGCTAAAAAAGAACGTAAACGTTATATAATAGTAGTATAGTACTAGGTTTCGCTGGTATAATATAACGTAGGCGCGCTAATCTAGCACTCTTTAATTTAACAGCTATCTTTACGGTTATTACTACCTAATAATATTAGTTAGTATACTATTAACGTGATAATTGCACTATAAATCACGGCCTTAATTATATCCCGCTATAGCATTACATGTTAGGCTCGTAATTTAAGCCGTAGAAGAGTTATAGTAGGTGGTTATTAAAAGGTATATTTCTAGTTGTATTTAAACGCTGTAAAGCTTTTAGTTAACTAGAACGTAAAAGATAAATAAGATACTAGGAAAGGCTACTTTAAATATTCTAAGAGCTAAAAGGCTTTAGTTTAATTTAGTGCTTTATTATTTATTATCTAAGATATTCTATAGTGGGGATAACCCTACCCTTAAAGGAACTTCGTTTTAAGCTAGGGCTTATATAATACGTGAGCTACCTAAATAGCTTTTAGGCAGAAACGTGATAAATTACGCGTGTGAAGCTATATAGCATATTAACTTATTAGTTTACTTTATCTATTAAGAGACTTAATCTTTAAGCCCCTCTTACCCTAAAAGGTAATATGTATTTCCTATTTTCTCCTACTTTTCTTAACTAGTAAAATAGCGGAGCGTAATTTAACATGTATACTATTAATATAAGGTAGGGAATAATAGCACTTTAATAAGAGATTAAAAACTATATACTAAGCGGAAACTAGCCTTATCTTAATATTAAATTAAGACACCCTTTTAAAGTAAGATTTAACTTTCTTTATCTAATAATAGAATAACGAATATAAAACCACGAGAGGATTACTAAGATAACTAGGGTAGCATTTTATAGGTATATCTCCTTAACTTCTCTTAAACTAGCTAAGGCTAATTAGTCTTAGACTAGTATAATTATATCTTTTAGTAAAAGCGCTAACTTCTTCGGTGAAAAAAAGACTATAAATTACGTTAAGCTAGGCGCTTTTAATAAATACTTTTATTTTATAAAGTGTAAGCAGATTATATTCTATATAAAAGGTAAAACTCTATACTAGGTAGCTAGTAGCGGAGAGACGCTACTCTAGTAATATATTAGCGTAACTGTAATTAGAGGAAGGTACCTAGTAGTAGAAAATTAGAAATAAGTATATTTTAACATATTATTTATATAAAGAATTTACTATCTTTACATATAGCTTTTAGCTAACTTAAAGCTTAAGAATAGTATATTAAGAGTCTTTATTATAAAGTATTATCTCTATATAATTAGTAAGATTAAATTCCCTATTAACTTTCTTTTACTCTTAAAGTATACTCTTATTAATCGCATTAAAAATATTCTAGCTAAAAAGGGAGAGTATATCTAGTATTAAAGCTTCTTTAAGTATAAAGTAAACTTAACCTTCTTTTAAATAAGAGATAATTTCTAATAGAATTTACTTGTTTACTTATAGTATAAACTAACTACTACTCTTATCTCTAGTAGAAAAAGTATAGCTGTAATTTTCTAAGTAAAGCTAATATCTAAGAATATAACTCTATTATAATTACTCGTTTAAGTTATCTTAGTTTTTATACTCTTTATAATAAGAAGCTTTAAACACTTTATTATTTCCTACACTTAAATCGTTCCTTTATTTAAGGCATTATAAAGATACAAAGAAAAGAGTATAAATATATAGTCTAATATCGTTATCTTAAACTTAAAGTATTTACCTAGCTCTCTTTTAAGGGGTTTCTAAGGCAACTCCTTTAGCGAATTTAACACTAGATTTTTTAGGCTTAAAAACGCGGTAAATAATCTCTCTTTAATAATAACGTTAAGTAAAGCTCGTTAATTAGCTGTGTTTATATTTGTAATTTATGCCTACCCTATTCTAATAGTATAAGTAATAATAAATACTAGATTATATCTTTATAGAACTTTATATTGGAAATCTTAGTATCTTTAGCGCTTCCCTCTAGCCTTTTAGTCCCTAAAAAGATCTAATACTTCGTAAATAAAGGTATATTATAGCTTGCTTAAACGGGATATCTCTATTAGAACGTTTCTTATTCGTTCCTATGCTTTAGCGGGTGTAAGAGGTCTTTAAATGGATTATTATCGTACTTGCTTTATTATTTATTAAGGGGCTATCTTTTAGTTGTAAGAAGTAATAGCTAACTCTTTCTCTTCGCAACTATCTAATAGGTTTAAATTTTTCCTACGGGTTAGCATAAATATATTTTAAAGATAGCCCCTTAAACGCCGAGTGTTTTCTTTTTCTTATAAGATATTAGCATTAAGAATTTTTAATAGATAGTATTACTTCTCCCCCTTTTTAGTAGTTAATTAGTCCTATTTAAAGCTTATCTAGTAAGGTATATAATACTACTTAGCTATATTTGTGTTGCTATCACTTGCTTAAAAACACGATTACTACTAATATTTCTTATTTAATACCACTATATAAGCTAAAATAGTAAACTCTACGAAGCGAATACTAGTAAGCGTCTCACGTAAGAGCCCCTACTAGTTCGAGGTATAGGAATCTAGCTTTTAGGTGATTAAAATGGTACTTAGGCTCCTTAAAGAGAGTAAGCTAATTTGTTCTAATAGTAACGAACACGTAAAACTAAGGTTTCTTGTAAAGAAGAGATAGAATATATAAACATTTATAGTCTTTAATATCTTTTATAACATCTACGATTCTAATACCGCGTATCTTTTAAGTTAAAATAACCTGCTAGTTATTTTAGTCTTCTTAGGCGAGAAAATTAGTATAAGTGTAGTAAGTAACTTTGTAGAGAATAAAGTTAATAGAAAAGTCTAAGAAATCCACGATATAACTAGAATTAAAAGTCGGCCTCCTTTTAGCGTTAATTATATAAATAGAAACGTACTCTGCTATACTAACCCGCGAACTAGAGTGTCTTAATCCTAAATATTATTCTCGGTTAAGTATTATTACAATAAGGTAATATACGAACTAGTCTTTTAGAGTTTATAATAGTTCCTATTCCTACCTTTTACGCTTAAGCTAATATCTATAACAGCTAAAAGATTTAAGACAATTATCTTAAGGTAGTATTAGAAGGCTATAAGGCCCGTATATACCGTAGATAATATTTACAGTTGAACTAGCCTTATATATTCTATGATATCTACTATATAGGTTAATACACTTATCCTATATAATACTATTACACTTGGAGTATAGCGTTCGCTTCTAATCGCATATGCTAAATGCTAAGGTCTAGAGAATATTAGTTTTCCTGTTTAATTATATTAATAATACGTGTATACACTTCGTTACTTGTTATTAGCGAACGATATAGCTAGTGTGTAACCTAATGCGCTAGTGGTAATTTTAAGGAATGCGAAGCAGGCACTTTAGAACTAAAAAATCGTTATAATCCCTTATTAAAAAATGTCTTTGCTTCTATTATTAGTAGCTACCCGCGAACTAGTATTTATATTTATATGTTTATTTAACCCTAGTTTATAGTTGCTATAATAATAACTAGGCACTATAGGCATTTAATGCTTACGGTAATTAACTTACTAACTATACATTATAGAACCGTAATATAGCTACTAGTATAGCTACTAGGTATTATAGGGCCTACCAACTAATACCTTAGTAATGCTCTTACCCTTACCTGTTGAATTATTTATTTTGCCTTAGGAATATAAGAATAACTCTAACCGATTACACCTCCTATAAACATTCTATAAGGGAAGGTGTTCACCTTATATTAGAGGTTTAATATAGCCGTTATTATAACCTAATAGATAACTTAGTGTAATAATTATAGTTGTTTTATGTATTAGTAGCACTATATATTTAAACTAACATTAATTACGTATATAGGAATATCTCTACGTGCTAACTTTACTAGCATTAGCCTAACCTAATAGATTAATTTAGAGGTCTAGTAGAAGGGGCTATTATCTCCTTAGATAAGAGACTATATATGTGTACGGTAACTAGTTTTGCATTCCGGTAATTTATTAGAATGTGTATAAAAGGCTCGCTTTATTTGGCTTAGACTTAAAATACTTAACTTACTTTAGCCTATACCAAGTAAATATTAATAAGTTTAACCTCGCCTTCTTATACTGCTATTTCTTTTTTATACTTTATAAGGCTAGAGCTTTTTAGGAACCGTTAGGTTTCTTTTTAGTTTATAGCTGTTTACTAAACGCCGGTTATATAATTCTCCTTAATTTTCTAGTACTTAGTATTAGAAATATCGTTATTAGCTATAGGATATTTAAGCCCTATAAGCAAATTAATTTAATTACTCCTATCTTATAGAATAGAACCGTAGTAGAAGGCTAGTAGATAAGAGATAAGAGTAAAAGTAAGAAAGAACGCGGCTTAAAGGAGAGCTAGTAAACTATTAATAAAGGAACTATTAAAACGTATGTAATAGCTAATTAATAGCTAAGTATTAGACTTAAAATATGCTAACTAGAGGAAATTAGTCTTCTATTAACTCTACCCTATTATAGGTATAGTATTCCCTCTAATAAACTATTACTTATAGCTTTATTAGGTGTTACGAAAGTTTCTTCTTATAAAATATCCACGACTAAAAGCTTTAAGAAAGCTTCTACTAAGTTAGTATTTAGTATTTATAAACTTAATATTAATAGCGGATAGATTTATAAACCCTATCCTAATATTAACATTAATTAGGGAGATTTAATTCCTAGATAAAGTAGTAGGCCGTACGCTAACACGTTTATATCTCTATTAGGAATTTAAGATACTAGTAAAGACGTACTTATAAGTTTTCTTCTTAAGATATAAACTAAGGAAGATCTATTAAAGTTTAGAATTTATGAGAGTATAAACGTAAACCATAGCCTTTCGCCTTTTAACGAGAATATTTATAAATATTATAGAGTAAAAATAGTATCTAGTAAAATAAAGTCTAATAATAGTATTTACGACTCTTCTACCTATAAGCCTAGTATATTATTAGTTGCTTTAGGCGACTAAACTAAGACTGGTATAAACGTAATATTTAGCCTTTCTTTATAAATTAAAACTAAGTTTAGTGAGATAGGAGAAACGTTAGGAAAGAATAGTAATTAGTACTATCTTAGCGCATTATTCGTTTAAGTTTCTAGCCTTTCTCTAACTCTACCCTACAGAGATACGGATTGTAAAGCTTTACGGTCTATCTCGTTAAGTGCTATTAATACCCTAACGGTAGCAGAATCCCGCACTTTACCTTTTACAGAGACTAAAGATACTATAGTAACTGGGGACACAGACATTAAATCCCCCTGCTCTCGTAAGATTTCTAGAGCCTCTAAACGGCCGAAGTCTTTATTTACGCTGCGGGATATATTAGTGATTTCTTAGACTAATTATTACCCTAATAATCCTAATAAGGCTAGAGAACTTGTAATAAGTACTAGTATTCCTAGACTCTAAATATATTCTATAAATGTTTTTACATATACTACTTTAAACACGTAAGTTCTTAATAAAGTTAATACTACTTAAGATAGTTATAACTTTAGGGTTAAATTTGAACCCTAACCTAATAATTCCGTAAGGGTATTAAGCGTAACTAACTTAAAGCGTGCTAATAAGCCTAGTTAGGTAAAAGTGGAAATAGAGACAGAGAATCTAAATTAAACGGATAATATATAAGGAGAGTTATAGTATCCGTTATTAATATAAGGGTATTATTTATTAAATCGCGATATCTTATTTCCTATAACTTTATTCTATTAGAAATCTTCTAGTATCCACTTATTTAGTTAAATATATATACTAGTATTTTCTCTTAATAATATAGTCTAGAACACAAGATTCACGCTATGTAGCTAATAAGTAAGGAATATAAGCGAGAATAATATTACTAATAAGGAGTACTATAAACTTATCTTATAGGCCGCATAGCCGTATAAGCGGAGATTTAGAGGTATAATAAGGCCTTAATAGTAGAGCTACGAAGTACGTGATATTAAGTATAAATAGGTATATAAAGGGGGGCCCCTCGTATAATACTACATGAAATTTTTTAAACTTTTTTTATTATCCCTCATAAATTCGCTGTCCTTAACTTATAAGTAGCGCTAACAGTTATATCTTATATTTCTATAAGTTTACTAGAAGGTAGGTTAGGCTCCCTTACCTTAATATTAGTTATACGAACGAATTAATTGAGTTTATGTACTTTTACCTTTATAGCTTTAATCTTATAAACTTTCTAGAAGCTCTCTTTTACTATACTAGTATAATAGTATAAACTACGAGAGTCTATTCCTTTCTTAATCGTTTATAGACTTTAAAGGATATAATATTAATCCTATTTAATTTTAAGTCTAATATAAATAGTAATATTAAGGTAGTAGAATAAAATATCTCGCGCGTGCACTTAATACATAATTAACACCCTAACGACTCGCTTCCTTTTATCTTTAAGATTATAGCGTTATTAATTAACGTTAAATATAATCTAATAAAAGCAATTAGTAAGTAATTATAAACCAAATTCTAATATCCGGTAATACCTAATACGATTCTAAGGAGCTTATTTAAGAATCTTTACTTATTAAATAAGTGGGAAAGTCTTAATTTACTAACCTTAAACTCTTTAAGAGAGGTGATTTCCCTCTTAATAGCTCTTAAGAGTCTAGGGGTTACTACTAACTCTAATATATTAGTGTCTCCGCTAATATAATAATATAATAATAGAGTAAGCGAGGTGTAGCCTACTCCTATTTAAAGACCTTATATTATCTTAGCGGCCTTTAAGTGTTATTTAATGTAGTTTATAACTGCGTTACCTCTAAGAGATAAAGTATTATACTATAAGAAAATAAATTCTCCTAGCCGATTAACGACTAGCCTTATTTAGCCTTCTTAATCGTAGAATTATAGTACCCTATTTTTAAACCGATTTATTTAAGCTTATAGTATTAATATTAGCTATAGTTATATAAGTAAAGTAGTTCTACGAAGTAATAATAAACTACTAAGTGTAGCTTAACCTACCTTAATTAAAATACCTTTATTAAAATATAGCTACCTAGTCTAGTATTAAGAAGCTTTAACGAAGGCTATTTAGAAATACTAAGCCCCTAATAATATTTCGCCTTTAGATTCTTACTTTAGCTTATTGCTAATTAGTTAAGAATGGAATAACGAGCGCTAGATAAGTATTAATGTAAGCGGTATAGAGAGCTAACTAGATAAACCCTGTAAAGAAACGGAAAAGCGGTTAATTAGTTGTTATAGTTCTAGAAAACCTTATAACCTTCGCTCTCTCCCGCTTAAAAGGTAACTTACCGCGGAATAATAGAATAGCGGGATTAATAAAAAGCTTATACTATAACGTAAGCGTTATAGGCTTATGTTTTATTAGCCTAAAAAGCGTAATTTATAGTAACGTTTAAACTAACGTTTAAATATAACGTAAAATTAAGAGATATGCTTATTAAAAAGCACGATAAAAAGCAACGATAATAAGTCTATTATAAACAAAAAACCGTCTATTTATTTCGGGGTTACTAGCTATAAGGTATAGCCACTTAGCTAGCCGGTCTTAAGGTGTACTAGAGAGAATAGCACTACGATGTTTCAGCTATAATTTACTAGCGATATTTTATGGAATACGCTAGTTACCTAGAATAATCTAGCCCTAAAATATTACTAGACACTAAATAAACTTAAGGATTAAAGACCTAAAGCTAGAAAGGTAAAATACCTAAGTGCCTACCCTAACGTTTACTAAATAAATTACCTGCTTATTTAGTAAAGGTAATATACTTTCCTAGTAAAATAGCCTAATACCACTATAACGTAGAAGCTAAGAAAACATATTATAAATAAGGGAATACTAAATAGCTTTAAGGTAAGTTAGTGAGGCTTTAACGCGAGCGTAAATATTTTAAAAGCTTAATAAAGAGCTAAAAAACGCTAACACCTTTTACGTTAGTATAAATAGCCGTTTAAAGAGAATACGTGAGTATACGATAAGTTTTTAAGTTCGTAGTTAATAGAAAGAATTAAAGTAAATAAAAGAAATAGCCCTTAATTTTAAAACTTTAGTTTAGTGGTTACGCACTTCTACTATAAATTCTCTTATTAAAATAATATACTATACTTACCTTATTATATTTAGGTAATTAAGTAATATTTACCGCGTTAAAAAGTTTCGCTAGTTAGCTTATAGTGTATTAGTATTAGTTAATAGTTTAAATACGTATGTTTTAGTGTTTTTAAAGCGTCCTTTTATTTAATTAAACGATCTTTAATATATTTTATAATAGTAGCTAATATATTCTAAGGCGAATGTGTAAAAGCAACTAATAGTTATAAGCTCCTAACTGTAGGGTAGTACCACGATGTCTCGTAAACGTGCTTAAAATACTAGTAGCAACTACTTTATTATTCCTAGTGCGTTTAGCCTAATTATATAGCTATTATAAGTACTAGTAATAAGGCGCTTAAAGCTACTACTAACCGCTAATTAGGCATTTAAAGGGGGGTAAGGTTACTATTAACTTACAGATATATACTACTAGTACCTATAACTTTCCCCCTAATAGGTGCTAGTAGCTAACTAGCTTTAACTGCTAATATTCTAGTGTGTTAGTAACTACTAACGTGCTACTACTAGTAGTTAAGTAGTACTAGTAATCGCTATAGCCTTATTACTAGCACTTAAGCGCTACTAGTAATTATTATATAGCTATTATAGGTAGCTATTTATGCTAGTAGCTTACTTAAATATCGTAACTAGTAACCTAATAATGTATAATAGATAGATACTAGTAACCGCTATAGTGTACCTTAAAGTAACTAGTAATTATATTAGTTGATTCCGGTAAGGCTAGGCACGTATACCGCTAAATTACTAGTACCTTAAGGATAGTAAACTACAGACTCTATTAGTTGCTAGTAGCTTGCTAACGCAGCTACTAGTAGCTTATAAGCGTTTATAGGCCGCTACTAGCACGTTACATATAAGCACTAGTAGTAGCTAGCTACTACTAGTAGCTCTACTACACTTGCTACTAGTACACCGCAGTTACTATTAACCTACCTGTTTAGGATACTAGTAGGTAGAGAATACTAGTAACTTACGCTGCTAGCCTACTAGTAGTAGCGTTATACTAGTACCCAGAGCTCTTACGGATATAGTAAATACAAGTGTATTGTGTATTGTATTTTGTATTGTATTGTATTTTCGTGTATTGTATTTAAATACAATACATTACATTCTTAAAATACCTATAAATGTATTATTAAGGAAAAACGCTAGTAAATTTTTTACTTGTATATATAAGGCTAATTATAAGGCTTATAAGAAATATTTTTATATAGTTAAATAGAGCTATTTTAGTCCTTTAAAATGCATTAATTTATATTATTATAAGTTATATAATAAGAGAGTTATTTATATTTTTATTATTTAAAATATATTATTAAAAATTTAAAATATAAAGTTTAAACTTTAAATATATAAATTTTATAAAATTAAATACTTTAAAGCTATTAACGCGTTAATTAATTATATTACTTAATTATTATTATTTTTAAGTCCTTTTTTCTTAATTTATATAGTATTAAACTTAAATTTTTAAGCTTTATTATTTAATATCTTAATAATTATTAAAAATATAATAGTAAATAATATATTATTATAAACCTTAAAATTATATTAATATAATACTATTTTTTATATAATTAATTCTTAATAATATATCTAAATATACTATAAAAAGACTTAAGAGTAAATATTAAATTTAAAAAAATATAAATGCAAGTAACTTTTTAAATATATAACTTATAATATTAATATAAATATCTTTATAAAGCTAAAGTTCTTCTTATTATTATAAAATTCAAAAAAAATATTAAAAGCTTTATTTTATACTAATATAAAGCTATTATGCATCATAAATATCACTATCTTTCTCTTCTTCCCTATTTTTAGTACTATTTATAAATTTAACTTTAGAAATAGCTTTATTACTACTAGAAAAAGCTGAATTTTCATCTGATTCAGATTTTTGTGAATCTAAGCTAAAATAAGAGAATAAATTATAATATTTCTTTATTTTAACTCGTTTTTCCTTATTTTTAGCCCAGTTTTTTAATAATAAAATTTTTCGAATATTAGAATGCATTAAAGAGGTTCTTCGCTTACTAATCACGTTACCTCCTTGGTTAAAATTCCCTTCTATAGCTCCTAAAGTAGCTGGAATAGCTAAATATTTTCGTGCTATTATTGAAAGAATCGGAAAAGCTTTAATAGAATTAGCCTACCAAATAAATATATCTTCCTATTAAAAGTTAGTGTTTATTTTTATATAATTAAGCTTATAAATGTTAAAAATACCTTATCATCTTCTAAATTAAGCTTATAATAACTAGAAATCTCGTTTTTTCTAGTTTCTTTAATAGCTTTATTTTTTTGCTTAGGAAATAAGTTATTAAATAAACTAGGCTTTAATTTAGGCCTAGAATCTTTATAAGATGTTAATTTCTTAGCTGGTTGTTATAAATCGATTATTACTCGATTATTTAAATTAGAACTAGAAGAAGAATCTTCTTCTATTTCTATATTTGGAATAAGCTTATTTTTAGGGTCTTTTATATATAATTCATATGTTCTAAGATATAATTAGTTATAAAATATTAAAAAAAAGGTTATTTTTAATAATTATTTATACTTACTCTTAATATTCTGTTTTTAAATCATTTAATAATAAATGTAAAGTAGTTGAATTTATATTAAATCGAGTTTTAACCGTTTTAATATTAAATCTAGGGTCTAATATAGCAGCAAATAAATAAGGCTTCCAAAAACTATAATTACTATTAATATCTTTTGGAAAATAGTAATTTAGTTTCTTTAAACCTATATTTAAAGCTGAAATAAAAGCTCTAGTTAACGGATTATAAGCGGTTTTCTATAAATAAGTTAGAATAGTTATTATTTTAATATAAAAAGTTTAAAAATATAAAAAACTTACGTTTTTAAGCCAACTTTCTTGATCTTTTAATATATTTTCAAGAAGAAAGTATATTTTAAAGATATAAAAAGATACTAAGCTTATAGTATTATAAGCCTGGCTTTGTAATTTCTTTGTAGGCTCATTAAAAACCTCTAAAATGCTTGATAAAGTCTCTAAATCAAGCCATTCTTGCGTTGTTAAATTAGCATCTTTAAAAGCTGCTATATTTGTAACGTTTTGTAATAATATAATAGCTTTTTTAAGCATAATAGTCGTATTTATCATTCTAAAAGTTGAATTCCATCTTGTTGCGTTTGCTAAGTTAAGTAAAAATAGTTAATAATAATTATTAATAGTTTTAAATAGATTTTTAAGGTTTTAATAGAAATAAAAGCTATTAAATATATTATATAACTTACCTAATGGTATTTTTGTAATATTATTATTTTTAGCTATAAAGCCCTTAGATTTAGCTTCTTTTAAAGCTTTAATCTATTGAGAATAAAGTTGTTGGTTATTTTTAAGAAGAATTGCTACTTTTTTAACTTTTCCAATAATTCCTATATAATAATTAGCTTAAAATATATATAAATATAATGAAAAAAAACTTAAAATACCTGGAAGTAAATTAGAAAATTGTTTTTGTTTTTTAGAAGATAATTGGTTAAATTCTTCTATTGAAAAGTATAAAAGCTCGCTATTTTTGTATTTTTTGATATTTTCGGATGTTGTTGATTCGGTAATAAACGTAGATATAATATCTTTAGCAATAATATTTAAAATATGAGCTGTACAACGAATATTGAAAGGTTTTAGGTTTTTTTCCGTCTAAAAGTTTAAAAAAGAGGTAAGAAAAGTGTTATTATTAGAGCCGTTATCTCTAGTAAAACTATCATTTAAAATAAGTTAATAAAATATCATAAAATATCATAAAATATCATAAAATAACCTTATAATTAACTTACCTTAATATTTTTTCTGGTTTTATATTATATTCTAATAATAATTGATTAAAACAAAGATTAATAGAACTTCTAGTGTAAGTATTAGGTAAATATTTAAATTCTAAATATAATTAGTTTAAAAAGTTAAATAATAATATAATATATAATAAAAATAATAAACTAACCAATTAAATAGTATTCTAAATTAAATTTAAAGTTTAGCTAATTAGCTATAACTCTTAAATAAGATTTAGAATTAATAGAAGTCCAAATATTAAGTTAAATAGATATATAACCTAATTTATTAACTTGATTTTGAATTATATTAATTATATTCTTCTTCATTTTTAGATATAAAATATCTATATGAGAAAGTATATTTTGATAGTGAAAAAAGCTCGTATCTTGACTAAAATAAGTTAATATTATTAAATATATATTATATTATTAAATATATAATATAATATTATAAACTTACTTATTATAATAGCTTATTAGCTTTTTAAAGCTTTTACTAGTAATAGTAGTAAAAGATAGGTTATTTTGAAGCATAAACTCAATAGCTAGTATAAGAGTAGTATCCTTAGAAAATTCACTAATAATAGTATTATTTCTAGGTCTTTTATTGCCTCTTTTACTGCTAGATATACTAGATTAAGCTGATATTTCGGATAATAAAGGTGATTCCGTAATAATAGGCACTATATATTAATAAATTAGTAATTAATATCTTTAAAATATTATAATATTATATTAATATGTTAAAAGAATAGTTTAAAGATAATAACTTACACGTTAATTTAGAATTTTCTTCGTTTTTTAAGGTTATAATAGAAGGATGTTTTTTTTTATAGTTTGTAACACTATTAAAAGACTGAAAACGCTTTGCTTTACTATAAAAAGTAAATAAACAGTCTGGTTGAGTGTAAAAACAATGAATTAGTCTTTCTTTATTAAAATTAATCTCTAATAATCGAAAATTAAAGAGATTATATTAAAAGATATATGCTTTTGAACTAAATTGATAGCTCTCATTATTTTCAGGGTCATTTTGATATCGATTTAGCGTTGGAAGACTCGTAGTAGAGTTATTATTCGTAGATAAATCGGGTTCAGAATTAAAGGGATTTTCAGCCATTTTTAATGATAAATAAGATGGGGTTTTAAGGTAAAAAAAGTAGTCACTATATACCCTAAAAGTAGGGTTATTTAGTGAAAAAAAAAGTTTTATTAAAAGTAAGATATTAGTTAAGTTATAGGTGTTTAAGTGTTAGTATAGAAAAAGAGAATTCTAAACTTCAAAGAGGGATAACACAGTTAATATATAGAGTTTAGATACAATGAAAGATGTTATGAAAACCTTAAATTTCAGGCATTTTTTTGTTGCCTAACTTACCCCTAAAACGTGCATATTCGTACAGAAATCGGTGAAAAATTTGCAAGACAAAATACAACTATTGTAAAATAGTAGAATATACCGGTGTGATTATAATGCATAGAGGGCTTTCTATTGTGTTACGTTAAGGCGTTTTTTCACCTGAAACATACATATGTATACTATAAGAAGTATTTACATTTTTAAACTTTAAGTTAATATAACTTTAGGAATATTAGACGTATGAAGATGCACCTAGTATATAAAGATAGACCTTTTTAAGAGCTATCAATTATTTTTATTTTTATCTATTTTAGTCTATTATTAGTAGAGATATTCTAGTTTATAGAATGTGGCGTTTTTTCTAAAGCGGGGTAACTTAAATACTCTACTTTCTTTACACCACTAGATACCGCATATAATATCTCTATAATTATTAATTAAAAATAAATAAAAATAATATTTTTAAATAGCTAAGATTATAAGCTTTTAAATGATACTAATTTTATAATAAAATTCGTTTTTTTCGTAGAGTTATAATAGATGAAATATATAGTATAATAAAAGTCATAGAATTTATTTTTAATGTATATATATATATATATTATAATATATATAAGTATATGTAAATATTTTATAATTATAAAATATATGAATAAATATAAAAAAAGCTAAAGAATTTTATAATATATAATTTATATATAATTTATATTATATTAATAAAAATATTTAAAATATAAAGTATAATAAATAATTTAAATTAGTAATAAATAAAAGAAAAGTAAAAAGAATATATATTATTAAGAATATATTATTATATAATTATCTTATATTATATATATATTTTTATTTATTATTTAATATTATTTTTAAAATAATTAATATATATTATATATTTTTTTAGTTTTTTATATATAATATAAGTAAAAAAATTATTTAAAAAATATTTACTTAATTTATATAATATAACGTCTTTATAAAGCTTAAAAGGAACCTTATTTTTTATTTATTTTATATAAAAAGTTATATAATATTTTATATTTATTCTATTTTTAAAGTAGAATATTTCATTAATACGTAGACTTTTAAGTATAATTTTTATATTATTATAACGAGAAAAAAATATATTATTATTATATATTTTTTAAAATTTATTATTAAATATCCTAATAATACATTTATAGGTATTTCATTTATGTATTATATTGTATTATATTACAATACAATATAATACAATACAGCATAGTAAAAAATACAAAAAATACAATACATTTAGAGGTCTGCTAGTACCTAAGCTGCTAAGGTTACTAGTTATTTAGCCTAGGCTATTACTAGTAGCCCTAGCATTAATAGTATTAGTATTACTACTACTAGTAGTATTACTCTTAAGTTAGTGGTAACTTTGCCTGCCTTATTACCCTAATATATAAGGTGCTTAGCCTAGTTACTAGTATTTTAAGCAGCGTGCCTAGTTACCTTATCTATTAAGGAGGCTATAAAGCTATTACTACTAGTAGAGTTCTACTATAGCTAGGTAATTAAATGTGTATATTATTAGTACGCTAGCTAGGCTTATAAGCTTATACCTAATTAATAATACCTTTAAATTATAAGTTAATTTAACCTATCTATAATATATTAGCGCTTCTTTAAGAATTATAATAAGAATAATTATTATTAAATTAAATTACTAACGGGTATTTTAAGGTGTTTAATTATATAGCCTAATCTATACATTTATTTTCTCCTAAAATATAGTAATATTTTATGTTTACTACACGTAAATATAGCCCTTTTAATCTAGGTTTCGTAATAGAACCTAATATAAAACATATATAAATATAAATAATAGTATTTATACCCTAGATACTATACCGCTAATATAAGCAGTAATTAACTAGTATTTGTCTTATATAGAGTAAATATTTATTAAGGTTAAGAAAAATCCCGTTATAAAGTAAAGGAACGTAGGGCGAAAGGGATATTAGAGAAGGCTAGTTTATTATAAATGTAAATAAAATACATATACGATAAGATAGTAATATATTTAAATATAGTTATAACGCTATATCTACTAAAGTAAAAGCATGCTAATTATCGTTAAAGCGTATACTATAAACGCGATAATTACGAGTAATAGATAGCGAATAGTATTAAAAATGGATTTTCTTACCCTTATAAGCACTTTTAAATTACGGATTAAGGCGTACGTAAATAGGGAAATAAGAAAACCAGCTAGTAAAAGCTAGGAGAATAATCTAGTAAGAATAAAGTAAATTAAGGCTATATCTCCCTTTACCTTAAGAACTATTTTCTTATACTATAGCTAATAGGATTTATACTAGTATTAGACTTAAGTTTTATATAGATATACTGTAAAGAAAGACTTTAATTAACTTATTTAAAGTGCTATAATAAAGTATAGGTTAATACATAAATATTATTCTTATAACTTAACCTATATTAAATATAATAAACTATAGTTAGTAATTATTATACAGCTAGACTTTAATTAAAGATACTAGCTGTTCTAGGCGGCTAGTTTAACTAAAGATAATATAAGCACTAGTTTAAAAGGGCCTATAACCTTTTAAAGCCGTGGAATTACTATAATCTCGTTAACCCTTAAAGTTACGCTAGTAAGCCTAAGGAGACGTAAGTGCATTTAATAAGTGCGAAAAGCTTCGCGGAAAAAGTTATTATAAATTAAGAAGATAAGTAATATAGCGAGCTTTAAAATAATAGTTATAGTATAATTACGGGTATAGTAGCCGTACCACTTCGTAATAGCCTACCACCTATAATTTTCACGCTATAGTACCTGCCTTAAGTTCGCTTAATATTAGTAACGTAACGTTTATTAGTTAATATTAACCTTTAACCTTTCTCTTACCTCTTCTTTTCCATTTTTTTTTTAGGTAGATTAAAATAAAAGAAAGGGTTATCTCACCTTAATTAAGGTTTCTTTTTAGGATAAAGATAAAGAAATATTCTAATTAATACGTTAAAAATAGTTACTACTATTAAACTTAATAGTAACTTAATTCTAGGAGTTAGTAATACTAGATTTAATGTGCTTAGGTTTAAAGGTTAAAATATAAAAAATTAATACGTAACACTTATAGTAATATTTAAGTTTTTTATATTAACTCGAATAATAAATTATAATAGATTTTAATATTAAGAAGCTAATTAGGGTATTTATACTATTATTATTACATGATAATAAAACTCTATATTACGTAGTAAATAAGGGAATAAGCGATAGTTTTATCTCCTACCCCCTTATATTCTTTTAGGTATAAACACTTAATCTAGAAATATATTATCTAATAGGCTAACTTTTACGTCCTATAATATTATTTAATAATAATAGGGATATTATTATACGTAACTTCTTAGTATACACGTAAGCTTTTTCTAGGATCTAACTAATTGTAAAATATCACAGATAATTAATATTCCTTTACTACTAGCTTATTACTTTTACCTCTTAGGCCTACTTCTTATCTATTAACGGTAAAGGTAAAGCTTACTAAAAGCCACGCTAGTATAAATGTATTAAGAGTTAAGCGAAAGTTTATCTCTAAGGCTCTTATATTTAGTTATTAATTTATTAAACGAAATTCAATTGATTATTTTATATAAACTTAGGAAACCACCTTAATTAAATAGGTGTTATTAGTGCGAATAATAGCTGTGTCTTCGTATATACCTATTATTTAAATTAATATAAAGTTAAGAGTATTAGCTTTAAATTAGGTGATTACAGGTAAAAGGAATAATCTCCCCTTTAGGTTTAGGTATATTTAACTCTTAACCCTCCTTAATACACTTAAAAGGCGCATTTAGAAGGCCTAATAGGACCGGTTAATTTCAACTAAATCTAGTTAGTATAATAATAGCTAGGCTATTAACATATTTCTATAAGCTAAAGATAGAGTTTTAAATACTAGAACTTTAAGAAACCACGTTTAAAGGCTTAAATAAGCTATTAAACGATTTAATAAGCTAATTAAATTATTACCCTTACTTTTAATTATATTCTTAAGAATAGTAGAAATATTTATATATAGGTTTAAAAAATTATATTACGAGTATTATTAAAGACTACTATTAATATAAAGATAGAAAGAATTTACATAAAGTTAATAACTTAACTTTTAAAGTACTTACTATTAAAGCTCGTAAATATATACTAAGAAAGCTAATAGATACGTGTATAATACTATTTAAATTCATTAAAACTATATTAAAGTTTAAATCTCTAATTAACTATAAAGTTACTAGTTATATTAGGGAGAAAATAAAGTTATACTTTTATAACTAGAAAATAATTTAACACGCGTATATTTATACCCTTTATATAGTAATATCGCGAAGCGTTCTACCTATACCTAAGAGACGCCTTTTCGCTAATAGAGCTAGCTATAGCTAGTAGGCAACCATAGCTAGTAGGTGCGACCATAGCTAGGTGCGGCTATAGCCAGTAAGAGGGCTAGCTATAGCTAGTGGGCGACTATAGCTAGTAGGTGCGACTATAGCCAGGTGCGGCCATAGCCAGTAAGAGGGCTGGCCATAGCTAGTAGGCGACTATAGCTAGTAGGCGATTATAGCTAGTAGGCGACTATAGCTAGTAAGAGGGCTAGCAATAGCTAGTAGGCGACTATAGCTAGTAGGTGCGACCATAGCCACGCTAGTAAGAGGACTAGCTATAGCTATTAGGTAACTATAGCTATTAGGCGACTATAGCTAGTAGGTGCGACTATAGCTAGGTACGGTTATATTTACTTAGTACTATTACCTAATATATATTCCTAATATTATTATATGTTAATTCTAGTAGCTTAATTAATATAATATAACGCTTTTAAAATATAATAAAGAGAAAACTAGAACGTTAAAGTAATATTACTAGTTAAGAGCTAAAAAATAAATAAAAATTCAATGTCTTATTATAAAGGTATCTCTTTATCTCCTTCTCTATGTAATTAATAGTCGTATATTCTAGCCGCTACTATAGTTTCTATAACTTAGAATAATACCATGTAAACATCCACTAAGTTTTCGGTATATGCTTATAGGCATTAGCGGTAAGAACCCTAAAAATAGAAATATCTATCTTACGTGTATTCTTTCTATTAAGCTTATTAGTTAGCGATATAAACAGTCTCTATAACTTACAATCCCTACTGTCCTTAATAAGAGTAATAGTAGTAGTACTAATAACCTAACGATATAATACTACTTTCTACTAATATGCTTGAGATGCTAAGTATAGTTTCTTAAAGTTCTAGAGTCTAAGGCTTTATATTAGAAGATAATAAACATGTTAATTACCTAAGTCTTATAGCTTATACCTCTTCTAGTTACAATTAGCTTATTTAAACGGTTTTAACGGATATATCTTTCAAGTGCAGCTAAAAATAATACTAGTTAAATATAAGTAAACCTTAGAGGTAGATTTTTGTCTTTCTCTAAGATAATATAATGTAAGGATAGAACTAGTTCGTTTTATAGGGTAGTTTAAACTATTTCGGTTTATAGGTTATACTTTAATAGTAACTAGACTTTCTAGTAATAATAACTAAGTAAGAGCCTAGTATAATCCATTTATTAGATTATTTGCTATAATTTATTGTATCTTTTCTTCTAAGCTTTACTTTCTAGGATTAAATATAACTAAAATAATATTAATAGGGAGGGCATTATTCGGGAGCCTTTTATATTAAATCTTAGCTAGTTGTCTAGCTACTAGGGGTATAAATTAATCCTGCCTATTATTTGCTAAAGCCCCTAAACTAGTACTTTACGCTAGTTACCCCGCTCTAATCTCCGCTAAACAGTAAAATATTAAAAGTAGTATCTCTAAAGTAAAGCATTAACATGTTACTATACTTTATTCTCCTAGCTAATATCTTTAGGTGAAATGCTAGTAAAGTACTACTTAAACCTAGAAACGCACTATTAGGTTACAACTAAGCAAATATTTCTAGTAAAGTTACAGTTATTAGGCTAAGCTATTATATTACACTAATAGAGACCCTAGAGTAAAGGGCTTGCGTTGTAAGGCACTCGCACCTACCTAGAGGGTAATAGTTATAGAGTTAGTAGGAATATAATATTCTAATTAGGTAGTAGCTAAAGAGACCTATTTAATACTAGCTATTAAAAGTATTAAATATAAGACATATAGTTTAACAATAAAAGAGAAGCTAGTAGAAGTTAGCTATCTACTATAAGCTTTTACTTAGCGCTAGAAGATAGTGCTAAGTTATTACTATTAACTTTAATATTCTAATAGACTTAAGACCCGTTTAAGTAGCGCCTAATTTCCACTACTATTATAACCTATAAAGAATATTTGTCTTTAGAAATACTTGTCTATTAGATAGTAGTTTTTCACGTTATAATTAGTCTTATATACTTATACTTATAGGTAAAGAGACTTATAGTTATTAGTACTAATAGTATAATAATCGGAAACCTAGGCTATATTCGTGGTGCTATTTCTAGGCTTAATTTAAATTTCAACGACTTTAAAATGTAATATCTCTTACTATTAATTTCTAAGTGTTTACTTATAGATAAATTATATAAGAATACACAGAGAAATAGGACTTATACTACTAATCTTCTAGTACTTTAAGTAGCTTTTAGTGCCTTTATTACTCTATAATACTAGGAGAACGGCTATATTACCTTACTAGAACTCACGCTATAAAAGAAGAATAGTAGTATTATATACGTATATAATACGTTATATTCTCGCGATAATAAATTACTTTCTTCTATTTATAATATTTGGAATACAAATAGTACTAGTAGTAATAATTAAGGTAAACTCCTTACGATTAAAAGTTTTAATAATAGATAATACTATTAGATTAATATTAGTTTACTCTTTATATAATAGTAGGTTAAGTTTCATAAAATTATAATAAACCTATAAGGTATTAACCTTTAATACTAAAATAACATTTAACTTCCTATTAATATTTCTTTTAGTTAGTATACCCTTTATTAGGTTTAGAATTAGCTAAGTTCTCCGCGTAATTATTAGCTAGGAGGGGATTTAGAGATATATACTAGTTATATAAATATAAAAATTCAACTAAAAGGTTAGCTAAATAAAATAAATTTTAATAATAGATAAGATCTTAATATAGTAGGTATTAAAGAATAGCTAGAGTAGAGGATATATAATAGTAACTTAAGGACTAACCTTAATAGCTACTAATGCTTTTATATTATATATAATTAGTTCGTTACTTACTTCTCGTACTATTAGTCTAGGAGGCCCTATAAGCTAAGAAGTAAGTAGGTTACCTATAGGCGCTAAACCGCATTATACTTGGGATACGATTATACGCGTTATAAGGGCGAAAAACTAATTTAATTTTAGCCTTTTATAAGCTAAGAGCGACTAATTATATTAAAGGTTAAGTATAATATGTTTTTTATAGGCTATAAGCTCCCCTTATAATAGTGAGACGCGTCTTACTAAGCGCCGCATAATCTCCGCTAATTAGTAGATAATACCGCGACGTTATAACTAGAACCGCTTAACCTTATAATTGTATAAAAAGGAGAGTTTCTCGTTTTTAAGCTTACGTAGTAAGCATTTAATAATACTAAAGTTACGAAGCTAGTAGCGCTAAGATATAAAAGGGCAGAAACGCGGTGTTACTTTATCTTTAAACGAAATTTCTAAGGACCGCTAGTCTACCTACTCTTTAAAGAAGTAAAAGCGCAGCTATTTATATTTTCTACCTCTTGAATTCTAGGATAGTCTATCAACGATTCCCCTTACTTGTAACGTAATAAGGGAACTAGATTAGCGAAATTAGCTAAGCAATTATTCTTCTAGTTACATATAAACACTTTATACGCCTTAATAGCTGTTAACCCTTTAGCGTTTTATAAGATAAAGTAGGCTAGATCTTTCCGTAATAAGAGGCGTTAATATAGCTTAATATTATATGTAATTTAATGCTAATAGTAATCTAGTATTAAGTCCTAATAGGCTTAAGTAGTAATATAAGCTCTAGCTAATTAAGCCTTAGGCGTTAAAAGAGAGGTTCACAGTCGCCCGTAAAGAGAACCAGCTAATCCCCGTTAAAGACTAACGCGACTCCTAATACTACGAGTACGAGAAGCACTAGTCCATACCCTCTCTGTTGAAGAGAGGACTTTCTCCTACTGCCGCCCTGCGGTAATGAACGATCATTTTGACCGCGAACATCTGCATACTATTAAGAGCTTTGATAATCTTATCGTGTGCAACCACCCGAAATGTAGGGATGCTGATTTGAAGTTGACGAGCCATAATCATTTTCGGAATCATGTTGCTCGTGTTCATGGCGTCACTCTCAGAGCCTCACGAACATAGGTAAAGAAGTGCAAGAAATTGCTTCATCGCAAAGGATTTTGAACGATCACGGCTATAGGTCTTACGCACTGTACCGTACAAGATAGAAAGTTTTGCTCTGCATAGTTCATTGAATATATGTAATCGTTTCGGAGTCGACAAAAAGTAATGCATGCCCACGACAGCTCTTCTGCATGGTTTGTGCAAAATCTGCTGACGACACCTAATTTTTGGGCATCCCCCCACTGTTTCTCCCCTGCTCTCGACCCTGTACGTGCACCACCTATTGTACCAAGAATGGCTGGGCCTAACCGGTTAGGCCTGTTCAGTGTGGACAGATTCCACTGTACGAAACCAAAGTAAATATCACGACCCGAGCTTTCTATTCTCTTCAATGAGGATCCTCTTTGTAAGACGGGCTCAGGGCTGCACCGGACGCGCGCTTGTCTCCGGAAGCTATTGACTTTCCCCACTAGGAATGATGGCAGCCTGGCGATTTGGACTCATTTCTTTGCGTACAATATTGTGCATGACATCAAACGCATAAGTAGACAAAGCCTCCAATCTTCGCTTGGCGGCTATTATCAGAAGTGACATGTGACAAATAAATGCCACTACAATCAAGGATGCATCGCACATGGCTTATAGAATTCTCTTTGATGCGCGACCACCAGGATCATCATTCAGTGCTATGCGCAAAGCCTCACCAGCCTCTGTCCTGGCGGTCTGTCCCTTCAGTACGACATCCACGTCTCCGTCTTTCCCCGCACGTTCGAGAGGCGCATTCTCTTGTCGAGCTAATTGGCGTAATATCGAGCCGGAGAGCTCGACGGTGGCTTCAGCGTGGTTTAGCAGAGCTTCAAGCCCCGACTGCCTTATTACCCGCCTTCGAGTCTTTAGATTTGCTACTTCTTGCTCCCGATTCAGCTTTTCGACGCTCAGTCTTCTCTCAGTTTCTATCGTAGTGAAGCGAGTTATCTGGCGACTGTCTCGCTTCACTCTTATTACTTTTGGGGACAGCTGAATACAGGGAAGCATGTTTGTGAATGATCGAAGTTGTAGGTTCGGGCGTGAAGTGAATCTTCATTTAAATACTAGTCTAAATGTGACAGGGTTCAGTTTTTGGCGGTAAAACTAAGGGCCTCTTCATTTCCAATCAATTCGGGCCCTCAACTATTCTAGTGCGCCGTGAATCCATCGGACGTTGCACGTAATTGCCACATGAAGAATCTACGAACCTAGAATTAAGATCTAGGTCCCATTGGAGATATTAATATCATATGCACAAGACCAAAGTCAAAGCGGGTTGATGTACTACTCAACCGCAAATAGCTAATCCTTCTCCTTGGAGGGATTTTTTTTTTTTTAGAAAAAGAAAAAAGGGGGGTTGGTGGTTAGGTTATGTGTCTCCTCCAGTTTGTGCCGTTGCAGGTTGCTTGGCCGCACACCGCTTTCTCTCGATTTCAATAGAGAAACTTGCGAGACGACGATGCGACTTTAGCCAGTACTCTCGGCAGGGTGAATTAATTTCGAAAAACTCGGCCTGCGACTCCCTGATCTCAAAATTGTTCTTCGCCATGCGCGCATGGTCCGGCCAGTTTTGAGATGCATAGGCTGACAAGCCGGCATGTGCATGGTTATCACCACCAAACTGCTCCATGAGAAGGTCAATACAGCGATAGGCAAGGCGTGCATGCGCTTGAAGCTCGCTAAAACGAGTTATTTCACCGGCTTTAATTAAAATAGTCCTTCACTGACTGATACAGAAACAGTACTTTTCGTCCTGAATGATAACCAATAGGCGGCAGGATTCATTGTACTCGCGCGGGTCTCACATCGTCTTCGTCTTGGTGTAGGTCGCAAACTTGAGAGAGCTCCAATAGGCATAATGGTCGAAGAGACACAGAAACGAAGCTCATGATAAGTAGCATCACGTTGGATTGGACCATCTCTCGCTCAAGAGCAGTGTCAAGAAGCCTCTTGTAAAGCCAGTAATGGCCTTTGGGTATTGTGTCCAAGTGTTAGTGTGTTCTTCGAAGGGATATCCTCGAGTCGTTGTTGACTATGCCGACCCAGAGGAAAGTTCCCTCAGCTTTATCCCTGAGGATTTTGCTGACACATCCTTTAACCTTATCCATATCGCATTTTCTTTTGGCCAGCACCGCCAATCTTTCTTTTGAAAACCTCGGTAGTCTGCATAGCCAACCCAGGTAATTCGCCTGGAAGCAGCTACACACTGTCACCATAATCGTGCCGCCACTATTTTCAGCTCAAACGCCATTCTAGTTGTCCTCAAAGCCACAAACCCTCCTCGGAACTCTATTTGGGTTCATGATGGGGTATCCTGCTTTGGGAACTGGCCATTTCTGTGGAGTGCCGTACGTGGCTTGAAAGAACGAATACGGCTATACATGCCGCAATGAGAGCCAAGATTTGGTCGTCACCAGGTCCCCGAATCCATCTAACATGTCAAAGTAGCTAATATATGCTCTTCACCATGTCGGGGCAGGGGAAGGGAATATTTTATGCTTTCACTGTTTAGCAAGTCAATGCCAGCCGCCTAGTCCCGCCCAAGCTCTATATCTCGAGGCTAGGGCATTCATTACTCCTCCTTTCCCCTTTGGAAACCTTTGTTCTTTCTTCCTTGGAAACTGTGGGACATATGTCAACCATCACATTTTAAGGCTTTCCATTTCTACCATCATATATTCATCCCGGAACAAATCCTTATGCTCCCAATATGGCCGAGCAGCATTACCGTGATCGGAGCTTTTCTGAAGAAATGCTCTTGGGCTGCACCCAACATCGTTGGGCGGTTGCGGTCCGAGTCATGCTTATGCTAGTAACACTTGGGATTTCTGAGTTGGTCAGGGGCGAAGACGGATGGTGCGCGTGTTGCTATTCCTCGCCTCAGGGAGAGGTAGAGCCTATGGCTCAGAGAGGCCATTACATGACCCGAACCCGGACAGGAACTCAATCATCAAGCGCAGGAGACATTGGAAGCCGTGGCGCTAATGGACATGGAATTCCTCAATATCCAGTGAGCGCCTACGGACCGGGCGAAGGAGATATGGGTAACCTTGGCGCCAATATACAGGGAATTCCTCAATATCCGGTGAGCGCCTACGGACCGACCGAACCGGAGCCCCAAACCACCCAGACTATGGTTCGGCAGGATACCAGTCCATTTCCGTGGACTGGCAATACTATTCCGGAGAGAACTAGTCCTTCACCGCAACAAGCAGTGGCGGCCCCGTTCTTCCACGATGGTTAACGAGCGCATGGGAATAGGATGAGTGTATCATGTAACAGACTGAATCTCTGTGTGTTCTGTCGTACGCATCCTGGAACGGGGCTGTTTTCGAGGCTGAAAGTGTGAGAGTATAGTGCCTAGGTAAAAATGGTGCAAATGATGGAACGGGGGTGTGCCGGGAGCCCGGGACACAGTACTAGAACTAGGGGGAGAATGAGACGGAGAGCGTCAAGTGTATTTTTATGACATTGCGGACGGGGCTGACGGAATACACGGGCAAAAGAGTATCCAGTCGACCTTTCGTACAGTAGTAAAGGGTTGATGGTTACGGTGATGCGCTCCCCCTAATCACCGAGGGAAATTCCGTCGTGTTCAAGACGACACTTCTGTGGCGCACCACTCTCGACAACATTTCTCCGGCTTCTCCACAAAGTCGAGACCTTCAAAGCCCTAATCGGCAAGGAAGAATATGAAAGGCTATTGCCACGAGGACAGCGGTTACTGCCTTTTTGTTAAGATTTGTGATAGCACAGGTGGTCGAGTAAGGTTGGAGCATTCTTAGGCTGGACGTCCAAGTTACTGGGTAGCAACCGTCATTATCGGGCTTGGGCTTTATGGTTTTGAGGTGTAGAGACAAACCGTGATCGGCCACAAAGAATCGCGTTGCTTGACCTGTCTGGGAGATGGATCGACTTGAAGATTATTGCAGTCTGTCCCATCTAAAATATTACTGCGCATTTAGATTCATTCCTAAGACGGTCGAGAATGTTCTGTCCGGCGATACGAAGCACGAGCTTTATTCCCTGACATACTAAGTTTCCGCATAATACCCTTGTAATATCCAGCCCACTTTGCCTGGCTCTTTCTAAGAGGTTGGGCTCAACAGCTCCTCTTTTACCGAAGAGTCCTCGGTTTGGGGGCGACTGTGGAAATGCAAGAGACATTGCCGCTTACCACGTTTGCTCTCCCGTGTATTCAGTACGTCAACTCCCTCATCAAATCCGACATAATTTGACTCAAAGTTGTGCAGCATTGAGAACTGGATACGTAACATAAGCTCATAGTTGCGCTATTGGAGAGGCCTCCGCCGGGTGTAATAAAAGTGTGTGTGTGTGTGTGTGCTTGTATTTGCCCTGTAGCGCTACGTGTCCTTAGTACTACAGTGCACTCTCCTTGAGGACTTTCCTACAGTCCGCTGCATTGCCCTCCAATACTACGCATTCCCTGACACTACCAATTCCCCGTATAGCACTCCTCACCATTGGCCAAACTGAAACCGCGCTAACCACAATTTTATGACAGCATACTTTGGACAGCATGAAATATTGGGTAGCAGGAGCAAGACAGCAAAGCGCATTGCCTAGCATAGCGTCGGCTGTCATCTCTAACGTGTAAGGGGTGGCGTAGTATTTTACAACAAGTTGGTGGGAGCCTCATGCCCTACGTCTCGTCATCATAGCCCTCGTGTAGCATCCGCGTAATTAGGAAGACTTGCATCTTCACTGTCGTGCCACCAACTATGCAAGGGCGGAGCTCCACAAACAAGAAGGTCTAATGGCGTGTCTAGGATAAATTTAGTTATAGTCTCTGGTGATGCTACCGCCAAGTCTTCAAGTCGGAAAAGACGTTGGCCGTATCTTCGCAGAAAGGCAGAAAGATTAGGCTGAATCTCGGAGGCGCGGAGGAGATTATATCCTCTTTCCAAGAACCCGGTGCCTTTATTGAACTCGACCTCTGGAAATGCGGGTGCTAAAATTCGGTTCAAATCAGCCCTCCTCATATCTGTACATCGCTGCGTGAAACCCCGACTAATTTTGACGACTTACCAATGCCAAATCGAATCATTTCTCTCTCAGTTTCTACAACTGCGTATTTTGAGAATAGAGAGCCTACAGTCTCTAATTTTCGAGCCAAAATGTGCAAGTTGTATAGATTTATCTCGAATGGTCCATTATTTTCGATCCAGACTGACCAGAAGTCGCGGTTATGTGCTGCCTCCACATACCGTACCATGTCCTGAAGCACATCTTTCTCTATAATCCATTGCACACTAAGCCAAGGTACTAGTTAGCCATGCACGATGCATCTTTAGCAAGTGCATTGACGATGCCTCACCTTTCCAGAGTCCAGAGGTATGAGCCGAATGAATCGATTGATCGGCCAAGTACTTTGGCCGAGTTATTCATTATCTCTCCCATAAAGTCTGTGTTACTCATTCTCGATCGGAATACCGTAGGTGCCTTGATATACGTGTCAAATGTCTCGCGAAGTCTAAAAGGTCGAACAGCAATAGCTTCCGAGTCCAGCCAGAGTCCGTGGTCGTACTCGAAGTGCATCGCAGACGCTAGTTTCTTAATAGACTGGTAGACAAACTTGCCGTACGTATCGAGGATATATGATGTGCTTTCTAGACTGATATTATTTCCATGAAAGAAGTTGGGCAAGATGTCAAACATGTTGACTATTTCAACTTTAACCGCAGGTCCATTAATATTATTAGGGGGTACATCCCAGCGGCTGAAAGTACGCCCACAGGGCTGCAGCGTATCAAGCATTTCTTGGAAGCTCTTCTTCTCACTAGAGTCGGAGACTATAGCATAAAAATCGACTTCAGCATGATCGATGCAGAGACACATGATTGATCGGTAGAAATCGGCTGCGAGAGAAAAGTGGCCAGTCTAGACGAGTCGCAATTTAGCCTTCTATTAGCAAATAGGTAATGGAATAGCATACAAACGTCGGAAGAAACACGGCATATTTCAGACTTTTAAGGTCCGTGATATCCTTTTTGGAGAGGACGGGGATTGGATCGCTCGTATTGAGAGCTTCTAAGCGGTCTTGATAGTTGTCATGGGCTGTTAATTGCGGAGTCGGACCGGAGAGAACAAAGCTGCTTTCTGCTGCTAACTTCACTGGTTTCCGAAATGCTCTTATTGGCATGAAGAAGTCGTCGGTGAGGCTGACGACAAGAAACGATACTCCGGCGCAGGCAACTATAGTTCGTAGTAGCGCATGCCCCAAACTAAATTGAATGGCTGTCAGCTTTAAGTTCCTAAGCAAGCTGTCCCTGTACCCCACGGAAATACCAAGTACCTTGTATATCGATTTTTGGTGTAGTAAAGCCGCATTTCTAGGATAGTCACGTCAGCCCAGAAAATCTCGCGAAATAGTTGAGATTCGCCAAAGGTTTAACAGTTTGCAACTATCTTAATCCGCTTAAAAATAGATGGAGGCGAGGTCGGACTTGCAGAAAAGAGTGGACCTAGGGGAGACGGAGGGTATGCATTTAACTAAACACGTCAATGGCCGACACGAAACCAAGTGTATATACTCTGCATTGTTGTCTCATCCGAAACGGCCAATATTGAACGCACCAGTCAGCGTACATGAACAAGCCTGCCAAAATAATGCAACTTGCGGCGGTATGGGGAAGGGAAGGACGTGTCAACTGATTCGCGCCCATGTCGACCTGGTAACCCGGCGGAATTGCTAGAGGGGCCTCACACTTTGGCACGGGGGCCTGACTCTTGCGCGGGCCTGGGGACACTGGGACAAAACTCCGTTTCATTTTGTTTTAGGTTTCAAAAGGCGTTCCTCTGTTAGTCATATGAGTCAAGTACTTCGAGTCATGACGAGAAATGAACTGCGGAATAGTAGCGAGCCTGAATCATGAACAGACTAGAAGCGTCTAGTTTTATCAGTGTCTTACAGGGCATCTGGTCCAATTGAACTGATATTGTTGCTACGTGGCAACTGAAACATGACGCCCAAAACTTAAATGGCCAGTGAAGAGTCATGATGGGCTTCAGTCATGTTATTTCTTTTTTGCCGCATCTAGTTCTTCTCACTGAACCCCTTCCTCGTTAAGGCGGTCTTGCAGTCCATGCAGGTGTGTCAGATATCAGGACCTCAATATGGGGCAAGTGGTTGCTGACACCTATAATGCCGCGTCGCGGCATTGCAAAAAGCAACGACTCCTAGTCTCAAGATTGTAGCAGATATAGTTTCTTGTTACAGCTTCGCCGCTTTAGCAAAGCTACTTATGAGATAAATAGCGCATTTATTTCCATCTGTTATTTATTCTTCAGATAATTCTTATCTAATATACTTGGCGCCTTTGGCGCTATTATACTCGATATTTTGTGACCCTCAATTGTCTGGCAATGTGATTAGAATCTCACATCAACCTTAGCCATGACCGAGTACCTCTTGAGTCGACTCCATAACGGGGCAGCGAGGGCTCGCTCCTTTTTAAACCCTCCCCTAGACCGATTTGATCAATCCGACGAGCTTCCTCGGAGCCTCCTCTATAATTCCGACGATTATGAACTAGGCGAATACCAGGAAAGGCGTAAATCCTGTATCAAAATTGCACATTATTTCTCCTTTCTGAGCGTCTTCGCTCTTCTTCGTTTATTAGTTGTCGCTATCACTCCAAGCTTTATCAGCAACATCTACTATGCCTCTAAGCCACGACAGCTGCACAAGACGTCATTTCTCGACGGATTACGAGGATACGCTTCGTTTATTGTGGCGGTCTTCCATCTTATGGGCATACAGCCAGATAATGAATGGGTAAAGGAAACCTGGGGCGTTAACGAACAAGAAGGAATGGGATCAAATCTATTGCAGCTTCCATTTATACGGGTTCTCTTTCTCGGCCTTCCCATGGTTGCTTGCTTCTTCTTAATCTCTGGATTCGTCTTGTCGTACCGAAGTGTTCTCCTGATTCGGTCAGGGGAGCACGAGAGACTCTCAGAGTCTCTCGTATCTTTAATCTTCCGTCGCGGGTTCCGCCTCTTTCTGCCTAGTATCGCTGGCATCATGTTTGAGAAGATTCTTGTTCCATGCATATACTGGAATCCACCGCCGGTATGGACTATTATTAGCGACGCATACGCCCAAACTAGCGCAGTCATGTACTGCTGGCGTTGGGATGAACAAGATGTTGGCCTTTTCCATCTCTGGACTATCCCGATTGAGTTCTCCTGCTCCATGTTGCTCTTTCTAGTTATTATAGGCACTTCACGGCTTAGGACGTGGATGCGACTATTTGTCGTTGGCGTCCTAATAATTCACTCGAATGCAAGCGGCCATTGGGCTGTTCTCTTGTTTATGGCCGGTCTTTTTATTGCCGAGACTGAAGCAATTATCGAAGAACGCAAAAGAACCCAAGAAGGGAATAAGAGCATAGGAGAGAGGCTGCAATGGATATCACGACTCCAGTTGGCATTCTGGATTACTATATTCCTCGTTGGTCTTTACCTGGCTGGATATCCGATGCGCAGCGCCGAAATCTCATTTGACTTTCGTTGGGTCTACCCACACACCCCGAAAGTGTATCTAGATAACAAGGGAGTTATTATGCCCTTAAAATTCTGGAGCAGCGTCTCTTCAGTGCTAGTGTTTGTGGCCCTCTTCCGGGTCCCAACCCTGCAAAAAGCCTTCACGACGCCAGTCGCTCAGTATCTGGGAGATGTATCATACTCAGTCTACCTCGTGCATCATGCCGTTCAGATCTCCATCGGAGCGGATATTAAGCCTAAAGTGCATTCTTGGTTTGGGGCAGATGATAGCCAGTGGAAGAGAGCAGCAATGTTAGTTCTTGACATTGTATTTATAATGGGCATTGTTATTTGGGTTGCAGATATCTTTTGGCGCTTTGTAGACAGGCCAGTAGTACGATTCACCAGGTATTTAGATAAGCTGTGTCGAAAACCAAGTATTAAAGTCACGCTACAAACATGACTAAATAGTATAGGCAAAGGTAACTTAGACTGTATAGCTTCTATGAAATCTTTAGCTTGGTAGCTGTCAATTAATAGAATAGAGCCTTGGAAACAAGAATATACAATATACGAGAGCTAGGAATTTAGTTATAGGTACTTACTCCGTGAATCGAGGAGCAACTACTCAGCCTGGTTGGTGCTCCTGGAAGGTAATACCACGTTGACGCTTTCCAATTTAACTTGAACGAAAAGACAAAATTATCTTTATACTCTCTAGTATATAATATTGAGTGAAGAAAATACTCTTAAATAAATATACTTTAAGATAAGCCTAGAAGTAATAGTGAAATATAAAAAACTAGAAGCTTCAGATAAAATAACTTAACAAATTGTATTATTACTAGTACAGCTATATAACTTTACATTATAATACCGCTACCTTATTAACTCCTTAAATACTCCTGTATTTTAGTGTCTTAATATACCTTTATAGCGCTATTCGTGTTTTTTTAATAAGGATGCTTCACTAGCTAGCTTTGCAAAGAAAGCCTCCGTTACCGGCTTATTGAGATAGTCCAGACGATGCCCACAAGGATATCTAAGTACATCGTCCACAGAAGGGTTTGAACTGCAGCAGTCACCCCAACAATCGCTAATGTGATTAACGACTGGTATGTGAGGGCTTTCGCGACGGCTATTATCGATGATGTGGACGATAGTCGGTATTGCCACCTCGTGGAAAACATCGAACTGGGGATTAGCGAAGACCTCAGAGAGGCGAATGAAATCTCCAAAAAACCGCCTCGGTATGTAATATATATCACTCCATCCTAAGCACCACTCATGATCATTTATTGTGTAGTTTTGGGTTACGGCGCTTGACTTGGCTGCCGAGGCTGCTTCCATTGCCTTTTTGTGAACATCTTTCTCCCACCCCCACCAGTCCTGCTTGGCGGTGTCATTCATGCATATTGTAAATGGACCTTTAGTCTTGTCGGTTAAAAAGGGAAAGTAAAAATTTTCCAAGTTTATATCACTCCACGCAAGGGGATCGATCCAAGAATCGAAATGAAAGTAGAAAAGACCGGTGATGTCAGGCCGAGTATCTAAAATAACTTGCATTGTCAACGCCACTTGGCGGTAAATGGTAAAGGTTATCTTAGCCGCGTCTTCCGTTAGGCTTGTCTGATTTAATCCCTGCCCTGGAGCCGTCTCGTCCGGCATGGAGATGTGCATAGTGTGGAAGAAAGGCCGGTATTTCATAACGTGCGGGATGCGTTCCGGATGCTCTCCGTTCCAGCGAACGAACCCGAGTGCCTTTTCGAATGGTGAGGTGACGGATGATGTACCGTTTTTCTGGCTAACAATATTAGAAGCCGAGAAACCGGATATGGACATGGCAGCTATCAACGCCAAAGTGATGAGTTGAGCTATCCCATACAGGACTAGATAGAATTTCCGCAGGTTTGGCAGCGAGGTCCAAGGGCGGTGCTGGGAGTTGCTTGCATGCGAGCCGCTCTTGTTAGGCTTTGGTGTTGGATTCATCGCGTATAACCACGAAGCACCAAACACGACTATTGATCCAGGGACAATTAATAGGTTGAAAATCCTTCCAAAAAATATTGGCGAGAGAAAGATGAGTATGGCCGTGGCAATGGCCGTTGCGAGACATTTAACGATTGCATTGGCATCTGCTTTATCGTTAGGATTCAGTGGCGCAGGTGATGCGAGGAGGAGAATACTTACATTTATATACTGCATTTATAGCGAGGCCAATCAACACGTTATTTATGATAATCAAGATGGCATGCAGGCTGCCATACCCCTCAAAAAACCCCGGTTCATTGGACTTGGTAGTTCTCATGAGCACGTGGCACAGCAAGTTACTCCATGCACCAGAGCCGTACAGGATGATATTGCTTGCATGCAAGCTGGCGCTGCTCGCTTGCAGGAGGCCTTGATTGAAAACACCAGATACTGCACTCAGAAACACTTGAAAAACCAAGAGGAGGTATACTCCGACCGAGTAAACACCGCCGGCCTTCGGATCATATTGCGTAACGAGTAAGCCGCAAACCTGCTGCCAGTTAGACAATATTCTAGAGTGAAGAAGACATGATAGCCCGTACTTGCAGGACGATAGCAAGCCACTGAATGCCAGTGATTTTTGTGTTGAGGGTGAACATTAGGACTAAAGCCGTGACGCACGTTACACCGCTCTTGGTTAATGAAATGGTAGCCGGGTCGGCAACTTGGTAACTGACGAAAACCTGCAAACAATGTCAATAATCATGGGCAGCTTGAACAAATACTCTGCACGTAACTAACCAAGTTGTTAATAAGTACGTAGAAAAGCGACAAGAGGCCCAGCCCGAACGCTATATCAGTAGAGACTTCCTTCCTCATGGCTGTGAAGAAAGAACGCTCTACCCAGAGCCCGGTTTTCTGCAGAGCCTCATCCCCCATTTCGCGTTGCTTGTCACTTTCCTCGAGTGGCCTTTCCATCTCATATGTCAGTGGAACAGAGTCGTCAGATGCGGAAACCGGCAGGTAGGCTCGCCCTGCGTTTTCTGCAACCCTTGCCGCCCACTCGCGATAAAAGAAGCCAATCGCCAAAAGCATCTTCAAGAATTCGGAGATGGTGACGGATGACGACGGTGAAAACGCATAATGATTGTCTGTTTGCGCGGCTTTTAGAACGATACCTATTCCGACCTGGATCAAGACGAGGGCAGCGGCACTGTACGCGGCATACCAACGCCTGTGAGATAAGACGGAAGTCAGCCCTTGCGCAAGACCGGTTGCGTCTTTCGATATAGCCATGGCGTGGGCCTGTTGCCGCAGTGAAGAGGCAATAATCCTTCCAAGCGATGGCAGAGCGGAAAGCGAAACAGGTGCCGATTTTCCGATAACTATATGTAAATAAATAGTTATGGATAAGATTTTTTTAAAAAAAAAGGGCTCTGTAGGATTGGAAATTTAAAATCGACTTGAGAAGATGGGCTCAATTTTGGACGTTAACTGTCCTAGGGCATTTTTTGAGGAGGGAGCTCTCAATTGCTGGTGGAAATATCTTGGAATTCGCAAAACGTATCAATCCCTTTACGATTCATACTATGTCTGGTAGCTCCACATGGAAAGGTTTGCAGGATAGCGTTATGAATCATGTTTTAATGCAACCAGTTTAGTGGAGCTGCTTGCCTGACGGTTAATCTCTTTGAAACGACTGAATCACAAATGATACTGAACACGAGTCAGCAATCCGATATTTGTAACCAGGCGCTCAACTCCTTCATTGTCTTGCTAAAATACTGTCTTCGAGCAAGCCGCAGTATTCTCTGAAGTGAAAACTCCTGACTCAGCTGCAACTATTTTGAGACAATTAAGGGACGCGTGCGCCATGACCTCCCGTCCCGAGAAGATCACACGTGGTTAGAGATGCATTGCTCTCGAATCTCTGGCTTCGTGCCGCATTACTCAGTATAGTGGCTGGAGCAAGGTGCCACGGTTTTTGGTTTTCATGCTGGTTCGTCGACTTATATATATACAAAAAAGCCAGTTCCTTTTTATGTCACCTAGAACCATAACCAAGCGACCACACGTTAGCTACACTAGCATAATTCATGATGCCTTCCTTAACATATGACCAAGCGCCGCTTAATGTCATCATCCCTATTGGTGGCAATGGCACGCGTTTTTCCAAACAAGGTTATCGCTACCCAAAGCCATTGATCAATATGGTCGGTAGGCCGATGCTGCTGTGGATCATCGATCATCTGAGCCTGCGGCCCTGCGATACATTATGGGTGACCATCAATAAAGAAATTAACGATAACTTCCAAGTTGGACAGCTGTTGGCCAAGTCGTATACCAAGATTGACATTCGAGTTGTTAGATTACTGCATCAGACCAAAGGTGCGGCCGAGACTGTGAGTCCTGGACAGAAAAAGAAGCCTGGCTCATACGGCATAACCTAATAATAGGTAATAGCTTTACGTTACGACGCAGGGCATGCAAGCCGAGCATTTGCAACGCAGAACCATTTCAATAGACTGCGATACCATCTATTGGACTGATGTTCTCCAACTGGCCAGGAACCTGCCGGCTCAGTACGGCTCTTGCATTTACTTCTCTGACAATGGAGATCGCCCAATCTATTCTTACATTAAAACAAAAAACGAGTATGTCATTCCCGCTTCAACCGTCAATGGTGTGCCATTATTTAACTAGTTCAGAGATGGCCTGGAGAAAATTATCGACATCCTAGAGAAGACAGCCATCTCAACCAAAGCGAATACTGGTGGTTATGTGTTTCCCTCGGCACATCAGCTCAAGTTTTGGGCAGCACAGTACCTAGACAAGCCAGAGTATCTCAATTCTGACCTTGCAGAGTATTTCACTTCTAGGCTAGTTGGACTCATGCTGGAGAACGGCATCCCATTTCTAGCAGTGCCCGTCAATGAACAAGATTTCAATGTCGTGGGCACACCGGAGCAGTTGACGAGCTTTCTTGCCAGGGCCAAGTCTGGTAGTCTGCCTTCCAAAATTCCCCGAAGGAAAAGCCGATTCTGCTTCGATCTGGACATGACTCTGGTGGGAGCGCCTGTCATAGCAGGCGACTACTCTACTTGTCCGCCAATCGAGGCGAATATCAAGTTGGTCCAGCAACTTTATCATGCTGGACACCATATTATTATCGTACGTATATCGGGTCTCAGGGCAGAATTGGGCCAAGATGGTCGCTAACCTTCTGGCAAGCAAACCGCCCGCCGCATGAGAACACACCACGGAAATGTTGGTGCCGTTATAGCGGATATCGGCACTACGACGTTCCAACAACTAGCAAAATACAAGATACCCTTTCACGATATCCACTTTGGCAAGCCCTATGCAGATGTATACATCGATGACCTTGCTGTCAATTCTAATCTTGACACGATTCAAGAAGTCGGATGGTTGCTAGACGATCCTGATTCGTCTAGTCAGGAAGTTACCAAGGTTGGGATGGTCGCAGCTCGGGATTTTAATACCATTCAAATTGTCAACAACCAGGTCATCAAGTCAAGCAAACGCGACCACATTTTAGGAGAACTGTTTTTCTACTCGCGTGTCCCATTGGACATGGCACGGTACTTTCCTAGCATTTACAGTGCCGACTACATCAAGGACACGTCAACATATGTAATTCAAATGGAATATTGCCCCGGCGTGACATTTTCCCATCTGCTAGCCGGTCGATCCATCACCAAGGGCCGCCTGCATTTGTTTCTGACAACATTGCACAAAATCCACACAGCCACGTCTCCCTCGGTTGAGACGCTCGGTATTTCTCCCGCGCTAAAAGAACAATTTGAGAAATATCGCCTCGAGGACCCCAATGCCAAGCCGGACATCTATGCCAACTATAGCCAAAAGCTACGTCGAAGGTATGAAGAGAATGCGGACCGCTACGCCAGTCTAGGACTACTCGCCGGAGGCCTCTATGGCCGCATCAAAGAATTCCTCGATACGTACGAGGCGGAAAGAATGGCGGTGCCAGCCGACGTCATACACGGCGACCCGGTCTTTAGCAACGCCATCCTCTCAGCCGACGGGAATGCGGTCAAGTTTATTGACGTCCGGTGCCGGCTCGGAAACGTCTTAACCACCGCTGGAGATGTCAATTACGATCTTGCAAAAGTCCTCCAGTCGCTCTGTGGTTACGATCACATAGCTCTTCTCTGCGAAAGAAATGTCAAAGACGTACATGGATTTGCGCACGAGAATTCTCCGGTTACAACAGAATCCGATGATGCACTGCTTAGGAGCTTGAGAAAACAATTCTTCCAATTTGTTCGGGAGACGTACCCAGGCAGCCCGCCTCCCAAAACTCTCTATGGCCTGACTGCGGCTCTCTTTTTCAGTCTCATTCCCCTTCACCGTGCTGAGCTAGGTCAGGTGTTTCTTAACATGTGCAAGGAAACATTGGACAGGGCCACTGACGGACCAGACTTTTAAAATTGCAGAAAACACTTGATGACTTGGCATTGTAGGTGGCATTGAAGCCGCGCATATTGGCCGAGGATTAGGGTGACGGGATTGACAAGCCCACCAAATACTTGTAAGAAATAGACGCACTGTAAGAAATACATCATGTAGATAGGACAAGCGTGATTTGCTAGCCTTAAATCGAGGGAGTTGCTACATGTGCCCGACTCTTATCGCGGCTTATTCGCCCGTTATTTCTTAATTTTAAGGTACCAGACCATACCTGGGCACAAGAACGTGTTATAACCATGGTTTTTGGTTATAACCATATACCCTCATGAGTATGGTTATAACCATATATAACCATCTTGGCGTCTTGGCATCTTGGCAGTAATTTCCGGGGGAAAATTCTGCAGAGGCCCCGATTCAACTGTATTAGATCCTGTAATCTAACCTGTCTGTTGCTGCTATGTCATCAGACGTCTCGTCCAGTATCGTCTCTGCGGCGCAAACATCAGTGCCGGCTACGCCATTTCATTTCGATGTTATTTTTAAGGCCGAGTATGTCGGTAGACCCAACACGACGCTCAAATCCGGGGTCCAGCGTCGAAAGCAGTTTACCTGCAGGCAATGTAATTCTTGGAGTACATCTCACCGAACGAATGCTGTCAAACATGTTCTCTCTTTCCATCCGCTGTCCGAGTCTTCTAAATCATCTGTGTCCGCGCCGACAGCACAACGAGATATCTCGTCCATGTTTGTGCCGATAACTTCCCAGAATGGCCTCCGCAATAGCTTCAATCATCAAGCCTCTCGGGAGGCCATCATTGGCCTGCTTACTCGACATGATCTGGGTGCCGCAAATCCCAACCCAATCCATCCAAACTAAGCCTAATCTAGTTTAGACCAAGGTAGCTTAACTTAGTAACCCCCCAAAACTTTAAAAGACGCGACACCGCGACGCGACGGCGCCTCATCAGATCATGGGCAACTATGTAGTGAAGCAGATGAAATGGAATCGGCCTCGACTTCCAACAATAATGGAACGGGGACGCCCTCCCGTCGAACGACACCTGTTTCCGCTTTCCTAGCAACGCCTGCGCCCAGTTCGCGGTCATCAACACCACATCCAGATCCAGAACATCAGTACCTCTGACGTTGTTTTCCTGATCACGTGTGGTCACAGCGTGTTCGTGACACCTCATCCTGGGTATGGGATTTTGCCTACGATGTGCAGAACTTTGACGGCAGTCGCCGATGGGTCTGCAAACGCTGCATTCGAATCAAGAGCCCACGGCCGAGGAGCTTTGCAGAGAAAGGCATTCAGAACGCGAATACCCATCTGTTCAAGGATCACGGAATATGCGCACCCGGTGAATCAACGAAATCATCGGCCCAGAAGAAAGCAGAAAAGGTGATGAACAAGGATCAAAGGTCTATTGCTGATGTGATGAAACTCGGCACAAGGCTTCCACGGGAGCAAGATATCGCGAATCGCCTTGTTCAAGGGTTCGATCGGAAGCACTTTCAGCGTCTTCTACTCGAATGGATCATCGAGGAGAACCACTCTTTTAGTGTCTGTGAGCAAGAAAGGCTGCGCAGGATATTTGAATATCTCAATCCTCTTGTGAAGATCACCGACGCCAACATCACCAGGTCGACTATCCGCCGTAAAATACTTTCGGCCTACGAAACGCACAAGAATAAGGTCATAGAGGTTTTGCGGCAGTCATCCGGCCAGATCCATGTCTCGTTTGATGGGTGGAAGTCAGGGAATAGACATAATCTGTATGGAATTGCCTGTTTCTTTCGGGACGAGAACAGTCAGCCGCGCAAGCTGGTGCTTGGCGTCCCTGAATTGCAAACGCGTCATTTTGGGCACAACATTGCGACTGAGATACTTGACGTCCTTGATGCGTATGGGATCCAGGATAGAATTGGGTACTTCACCCTGGATAACGCAGAGAGCAACGACAAAGCCATGGAAGTAATTGGCGGCGAGCTTGGCTTTGTCGGATCCACAAGGCGCGGCCGCTGCTCTGGCCACAGGATTGACCTCTCTGCGAAAGCTCTGCTTTTCGGCCACAACGTTGAGGCGTTCGAGGAGCAGCTGTCGGGTGCAGCAGTTTTGTCCGAGGCAGAGCACACGCTTTGGCCGCGCAAAGGGCCCGTCGGAAAGCTGGTAGCATTGGAATGGCGCCGGGCCGCAGAGGAAACGGATGCCGGTTTCCAGGCCGTTCGCGTGGGACTACTCCCAGGACGAACACAGCTTTTGATTGTGGTTGCAGGGGTGGTGCTGCACTTTTACCTGCTGAATTGGGTGAGGAACAGTCATCCCATTCTTGAAATGTTTTATATATCGCTAGGGCAGAAAGGCTTTGCGACGGCTTCTGTGGTTGCGGCAACACACTTGAAACATCTGATAAAGCCACCTCAAACCTATGGGCGGAACTGTCTGACAGCGCAGAGGTCCAGCACTGTGATAGATACCGGCAGTGGGGTTTTATGTGTGGTAGTGGTAGAATGACCACTGGGCTATTGAACTAAGGAAGAGGAAGAAAGTAAGAGCTCGCGGGCATGACGTGCGTGGTGAGGCGGGATTAGACATGCACATAGAACCGACTGAGCGGCGAGGTTAGGGGCACGACCTGAGAACAGGCTCGGCCATTTAAGAAATTAGAAGTGGTTTATGCTCTTCTTTTTGACGGAGTAGAACGCCTTTCGAGCTGAAGTATACTGGATGTTCAGCTGCTCGTTGTTCATTTACTGCCAAATAGAGAAAACCCGACAGGCTGTTATCGGAGTGAAAGCGTGCGTCGACGATTCACCATAAGTGGAAGGAGATAATTGAGCGAATGGGAATGGGTAGACGGCACTAAAGAGAAACTGCCTTGTATTATGACGGCAAAAGAGGATGGCATTGGCTGCCATCGAGGAGGCACAAACGGCCAGCTTTGGAAGTGCAACATAGGCAACCTGACATTGTTCCTCACTGTCACTTTAGTTGTTTTTCTGGACAAGTCTGTGTGAGCTTCTAGCTCTTTTTTTTTTTTTGTTGGCGGGTTGGGGGGGGGGGGGGGTTCAGCTATCACAATACAAGCTATGCTTCCTCTAGCAACACCACACTTCTGATAGGAATGAGAACGACTGTGGATGGAGGATAATGCTACCTCCGTTGATTGATCAGGAAGGCTTGATGGAATTGCTGGATGTCAGAAAATTATATATATCAGAGACTGTAAGGAGCCTTCACAGCAAAGATAAATGACATAAACCCATCTGCAAGATGTTAGAAGAACAGTTAATTCGAGGGAAAATCTTGGTTAATGATAAGTTTCATAACATGACAGCTGAATGGTTCTAAGAGCAAAGTTTCGCGGATCCTCTGCACAAAATGTACCCAGACGACTAGGACAGCGCTCTGCCAAGTATTAATGAAACATTTTGAAACTAAATACACAACCCCTCTCAAAGTAAGCGAGTGTCGGGAAGTATCGGAGAAGAGGAAGTCTTCCTCTTGTAACAGTGGCCGAGCACCCTGGGAAAGACTTGGCCAGTTCTGCCATACTTGTATCCGTTCCCCTAGGCCTGTGCTGGAATCTTTTCTTCCGGGTACCTTGTCGCAAAGTTACCTAGAGCACGGATAGTAAAGGAAAACTTGTAATTGGGATATGAAAATGAACAAAAACGGTGGAAGGCGCCTGGAATCGCCTCCTCCAGCCATTCGCCATTATTTTGTTGTCGGGTCATGAGAAATTGGACGCCACGTTTTATCGGTTCCACGGCTGGGTACTCGCCAGCCATCAAGGCGATGAGCGCCCAAGCTGTCTGCACAATAAGTGAGCCCCGCGGATCTTCTATATATCTTTTGTGTTCGCAACCCTGGGAATTTTGGTTAGCATATCCAGTGTCATGGACTTCTCCCTTGTAAATAATGACGCACTTGTATGCTTTCCGACCATCCTCCATCTTCTCGCTGCTTCGAGATGAGGAAGTCGCAGGCTGCTCGGGCGGCTGAACTGGTCCCATAGGTCTCACCCACAGTAGCCAGCGCCTCCAAGCCGAACATGGTACCATAGGTGAAGCAAATAGCCCAAAATCCATACCACGAACCATCAGCTCGCTGGTCGGATTTGATCCACCGGACTCCGCGCTGTATAAAGTTTTCAATGTCTCGGGTCCTGTAGTGTGGCCAGTGTTCTCTGAATAGGGCCAAAGCCGTGACGCATGACGACGTACACTCTGGGAAGTCGTACTCGACCATGAGCTCCGCAAAAATTTCTGAAGGGTTGAGCAGCTCAAGATATGTGCTGCCTTGTCGTGCCTCAAAGGCGGAGACGCCCCCGGTGCTATTCTGATACAGAATGATAGAGTCCACAGAATCGAATATTCGCTCTTCTTCCAACAGGACGGGATAATGCACGGTAGTTTGGAGCTTGATTACAGCCTTGATCGCCTCGGCCGTACAGTCACTAACGGCGTAACCTTGATACTTATTGCTGAAAGCCCAACAACCCTTGCGTTGTTGGCGATAATACTTTTCTTGTTCGGGGCAGTCTTGTCGGATTTGCTGCTTTTCAAAGAACTGCAAGGCTTTCACACACATCTCTCTCCAGTGTTCATCTCGATGTAGGCCGGCTGCACATATGCCTTGAACAATGAATGCAGTGTCCCAGGACTGGCTGCCGTTAGTAGAGTTGATTTGCAGGCCATCTCCAGTCATCCAGAGAAATTCTTGTAATTTATCGACATATTTAGCCAAGGAAACAGAGTTGGTGCCGTCTCGGAAGAAGGATACAATGGTCGACAGTGGCTGGTCGGTTGCGGCAATACCACCATGATACGTATTGCTTGCTTGTACATCAATCAGCTCGCTCAGCCAGGCCTCTGCCCTGGATTTCATAGACTTGGGTAGCAAATAGAGCTTCCAAATATTGACGTAAGCCCAGCTTACGCCATCAGCCAACCATGACCTGTGCTGCTTGTAGTCCTCCTTTGCGACAGTTGTCCTGTGTCGTTTCCAGTCGATGTCTCCATATGGCTGAGCAAGAAGTTCTTTTCTGAGCGACCTGATGAGATCTGTCTCCTTGCATCTCCACCTCTTCGAATACAGGTAGGACATTGACTGACCGGGCAGCCTTATCTCGGCGAAGAACCTCCGTGGGTGGAACGGCATCCAGTCGGGGAGCAGCCAGAGTTCTGCAGGCATTGGATGGACGATATCCCAGTCCACAATGCCCAGGATGGCCATCCAGACCTTGCCCCAGCACGATGAGTATAGGGCTCCTCCTTGCGAGTGAACAAACTCTCTCGCTCGAATAAGAATAGGGTGATCTGGAGACATGCCGGCGATTCTCATGACAATATAATTCAAGGTCGTGCCGCAAATATTGCTGTCTCCGGTGGTATGAATACCCCACCCTCCAACTTGTGGGTTGACTCTAGCAGCAAGATATGCCTGCAGTTCGGTTGCAACGTGGTCGGGGATTGCGGTTTCTGTGACATACCAGGCAATGACTATGCCTGCGCAAAATGTCATAGGGCCGCCACTTTCACATCCCCAATGCCCAGATGGGAGCTGCAACTTTTCCAAAAATGTCAATGTATTTTCCACAGCACCTAAAGAGGACGTTGCTCGTCCCAGATTAGGAAGATCCTGTAGCAAGGTCAGCGATAAGTCAGTTTGATCAAGGGGGAAAAAAACAACAACAACCAACTGCTACGCACTAAAGGCAAGCCGAGATAGTACTTGTCCGCGTAACTTTGTGGCCAGTCTTTTGCTGCGGCGTCATTATCGAGATAGTGCCAAGTGTGACGACTGTCGTTGTCTCGTAAACGCCACCTTGTAGTGTCTGTCCGCTTCACTTGCGCCTGCACATGTTCCATCTTGTAAGTGTCCTGCCCGGTGAAAATTTAATTTCCTGTCATCTCAAGACATTCTTTTCTATTTTATAGGGAAAGGAAATAGAGCAATAGTTTTTGCTTTTCCTCTTGCGTCAGGTAAAGTTAATTTTAAAGTATAGCAATAGGCAAACGCCACTTTCACGAGATGCTGCAAACAGGCGCGAGGCTGTTATGAACATGCTACTAGAGACAAAAACGATGAAATTAAGTTAAAGGATATCACGGATGATAGCTATGGATTGAATAGAACAGTCGGACGAGTCCTTGGATGGAAGCTATCTAGGGAGGGATATCAGGCGCTTATTATAGATATCGTAGGTCATCTGATAGGTCATCGAGGAGATCCTCAATCGAGGGATTTAGCTATTGAAGGTCCGGTTTCAATAGGGTCGTGGCGCGAGCATTTACGAGGCTTTTTGGTTGGCGATGCCACATAATCGTAGGGCAGCTATTCGAGGCTTTTCGGCGATGCCGATGAATAGCAGCCTTTTTCCATTGAAAGCAGGCCTTTTGCGTTGACAAAGGATAATACTTGGACGCTGTTTTCGTGAGCTGCCGCAAACGGACAGGAGACTATGCTGAAGCTGCTATCAGAGACAAGCAGAGTTCATGCTTATTCAAAGGATAATAACGGTCGGATGCCACTTTCGCTAGCCGCCCGGAACGGGAACACGGCTGCTGTCAAACCTCGTGACGCTGGCTACTTTCGCAGCTTTACGCCATGTACTCGCTCCACGTGGTTCTTGGAAGCGCCCAAACTGGTTAGGAAGTCACCTTAATGCTCGTGAGTCGATTGTTGGCTTATTGGCTAGTCTGGTTGTGAAAAGCGGCTTATAAAGTAGGTTAACATCAACTACAGGAGAAACTGTCTGCGAAGGTAAAGTCAAAAACATAAGATAGCGCCTAACAGGCTATTCATTAATATCATTTACTTGATCTTATAGCTAAAGCAAGACGACCAGACCTACGCATCTCCTTATCCCACGTAACTTTATCGTACTTATTAACGATGAGCTTCTTAGCTTCTTTTAGTGCTTGAGTTCCCTGGAGGTCCTTAAGAGTGCCCTAAGTTAGCTTCTAATAGATTCTAAACTGAATGCGTTCTTTAATACCTAACCGGATCGCTTTTAAGCGTAAGTACTTAAAAACCTGCCTTCTACTAACCGAGGCGTGCTTCTTCCTAATACGATGTTTATTAGAGCTAGTAGTTCTTCTTATATTCTTCTTTCTCTTTTAATTACCCCTTTAAATCCTCTTAGTAGTCTCTTTACCGTTTATTACACGTATTATAGCACCTTTTAAGTTAGTTTTTAGGCTAATAGTTCTTAATATTATATCTTATAAATTTAAGTTAGTGCCTTTAAGACCACTTTTAAGGACGGATTAAAGATATTCTTAAGAGCTTTACGGGTTAATACCTGGGATAGAATTATAGTGCCTTACATTAATAGGTGATAACTTAGCTAGAGGTGTGAAAGACTTCTTTATAAAGACAAAGAATCGTAGTAATAAACGGCGGTAAGTAAGAGACAGCTAGAAATACTTCTTCTTTAAAGTAACTTAATTTATTCTTACTATTATAAAGTTAACGTTCGCCTAAAAACGATAAACTTAAAGAAGAATAATAGGGGAGTTAGGTAGAAACGTTTAAGCTCCCTTTATAAACGAAAGGGTAAGAGCGCTCTATTAATAAGAGTAAAGAGAAGGCTAGTTAAGTAAAGGTAAGCTAGGAATAATAAGTTATAAGTAAGATTAAATAAAGGTTTAAGTTCTTACTAAGCTTTAATAGCAGGCACGATCCCTTTTATACTTATTACTTATCTCTAGTTATAAGTCTAGTTACTTTTAAAACGGCTAGGCTAACTACTCCCTTCTATTAACCTAGAACTCTTTATTCGCGTAAGAATTAAGTAATAAGATTTCCTAATTTAAGTTACTATTAGTATATACGTAAGGTTATAATAAGGCTGTTTTTACTCGTTTATATAGGAGAGAAGCTAATAGTATAGCGTTACTTACCTTTCTCTTATAGTCTACTTATTATCTTCTCGTAAGCTCTTTTTTATATTACGCCTTAATAGGGTTTATATTTATTAGAGCGATTTTAGCATTTAAATATAAGGTCTTATAGACCTTTATAGCTTTAAGAACTCTATTACCTCTATAAACGTCTGTTACATAGGTAATCTAGACTCCTATACCCTTAATTTTAACCTTTCTACCCTCTTATAGGCATGCTAGATATAAAATTAGCTCGTTAAATAGCTTATTATAAGTGTTTAAGTAGTAAGAGAACCCTCTTTATTTACATTATTAGTCGCATAAAAGATAAAGAATATCTGGTAAAGACTCTAGGTTTAAGGTGTAAACTACACTATAAACTCTTTAAATATAACTACTTTAAGTATAGGAATTCGCCTTAATTACTATATCTTTAAGGTTTATTCGCTTATACTTAGGGTATAAGAACCGGGCCTTAAAGATATACATGTGTAAATAGCGAATATATCTTATAAGCGCTAACGTGTTAAAGAAGGTTTCGTAGTTAAAGAGATATTACGCGGGTTCCTTTAATTTCTTTCTAAAAGAATAAATATCTCTAATCTTACTCTACCTGCTTACTCCGCTTATATAAGCGATAAGACGGTTAGCTAGGCTAGAAGTAATATTTGTTTAGAATAAAAGACTAGTTAGGTTAGTAACGTAGGTACTACTATTCCTAAACCTCTTTCTTTTTAAATTTTACACCTCTTATTTAAGATATACTATTAATTAGTTTATTACTTATAACTTATTTACTTTCTTAAAGTACTTATAGCGCTTTTCCTAAACTTATAGCTTCTTTAAGTAGTTTAGAATATATTTAATTCGTAATAAGACTTTCTTTACTTCTTAACTAGATAACTCTTCTTAGGCTATAATGTGTTTTAGCTTCTTATAAAGCTCTATTATATCTTTTCTTAATTTAAATTAATTAAGTTCTTTTTTAAATAAACGTGTAGGCGCGTTTAGGTTCTAATTATAAAAGCTATTAGAGATAGCTTCCTAAAGTGCTACGTTATATCTTACCTTATTATTAAATGCGATATTCGCTAGGTTCACACGTATTCTAACTTACTAATAACTCCGCTTAAAGACCTCTATAAAATAAGATACTATAAAGTTTTAAAGTGCTAGTTAAAGACATTCTATAGATAAATAGTTAAAGGCAAGAAGGCGTTCTAATATAAAGGTAACTTACCATTTAATTTACCTATTACGCTAACATAAATTAAGTAAGAATAGAGGCTAGATTAGGATTCTAATATTATTCTCACTTCGTTTTAAAGATTAAGAAATCTGCGATAATTTATTAGTATAATATACTTATTATTACCTATAAACTTCTCTTTTTAGCGTAACTCTATAAAGTTAACGCTCTTCTTAAGTATTCTAGGGTTAAGTACTTTATTATAGGTTATAAAGCTAGCCTTAAAGGTATTATCCCTAATTACTTAAACTATAAATATAGTGGTTAAGTATAGGCTTAACGTTAGAACTATAAAGAGTGTATAGCTTAAGCTATATAGCATAAACGCTATATATTAGCTTATCTTTTCTCTTATAAGTAATAGATTAAATTATAGGGGCTATATACCTTAAACGCTATTCTCGCTTGATTTTAAGCCGTTAAAGCTTATTATAATTAACCTTAAACTAGTATATAGTTCGCGTAATAGACGGGTTAACCGAATCTCTAACCCACGCGAGTATTACGTAATTATACTTCTTTATTTCTAACGCGCCTAATTACTAACCTTCTAGGCCTATTTTAATAACGTATATAGTAAAAGAGAGTCTATTATTAGGTAAATACCTATGTTATTCGCTTTCTTCTATATAATAGAAAGAATAGTTAAAATATCGTTTATAGTCGTGCTATCTTTTTAAAAAGTCTACCCTAAGTTTAATCCCACTTTTATACTAAACTCGGGAATCTATTATAGTTATTAATAATTAGAGAAGCCCATTATAAATAGTAAGAAAAGAGGCTAAAAACTCACACGAGTTATCTTATAAGTAGAGCTATAGGTCGATAAAGTCCTCCTAGAAGTATACTTTAACGACTAGATTCTAGTATTCTCGCGATCTTAAAGCCTTTTTAGTTTTATAATCCAATTATTCGTATAATTAACTAGTAAACACTATATATCTTCTATTATTAACGCGCAATTAATAGTATATACTTCCTCGTATTTCTTAGGGCTAAGGTAAGAACGTTACGTAATAAACTACTTCTAGTACTATCTAAGAAATCCTTAAAAGAATACTTAAACTTCTAGTTTACTTAGGTAAAGGTTAAACTATATATTAACCGAATTAACTTTAGTATAGGCGGCAAATCTATAAGAAATAAAATTAGTAATAGCTTCTTCCCTAAAAATAAAGAGAAGAGGTAAATACCTTACTCTTTCTAGTTCTACTAGATCCTCTCGTAACGCTACCTCGTTTTTAGGTTAAGGCGGTAAACCTCACTTAGCGGCTTCTTCTAATACTTTTACACCGCTGCCTTAGCGGTATCTTTATTAAATTAACGCACACTTAGGCGGGCAAAGCAAAGCGAAGATTTCGTATCTTAGGGCATGATAATAAAGTAAGCGAAGACAGCTTTAGTAGCAGTACACGTGAATGAGAAAAGGGGGCAGGGGGCAGAGGACTGAATGTCATGGACGCCAAAACCATTGAGGATAAATGAAAGGGGGAGAAGGGGCATTTTATCCAGTCAGCACATCACTTGAATTCAATCAGGCCAACGGGGCCCCTGCAGTACACGTAGGCATTCTCAAGTGGGATTTCACGGGCTGACCAACACGGCACATTAACGCTAGGGCGGACTGACATGGACCTGTGACCGGACCAATGTAGAAAAAGACTTGTCGATAAAACCAGGGGGAGGAAAGGGGGTGGCAGCGTCCGGCGCCTCCCCCAAGCCTGGCGAGGATTTCATGCGAAGGCCAGGGTTAAAAACAGGTAACATAAGGGTGTGTATTACTACGCGGCGTGCGGTCTCGTCCCTCGCCCGGCGCTTTAGTATTGGAGTGGAAAGCCGGGATAAAGAGCTAAAACGGTAGCAGGATAGGGAAACGGAGAGGACGGGAAAAGCGGGTCCAGGCGGGCGTTTCGGGTAAAGGTCAGGCAAGTTCACATTTCGGACGCGGTGTCCCGTCCGATCTCGTACGATAACCTAGCGAGCGCCGGATTAGTAGTTGGGTCGGTGACGACCAGCGAATACCCGGTGTTGTATGTTTCTTTTTGCCTCTCACGTGCATATCAATATACTAATACTTCCCCGTTGGGCTTCTTGCTAATAATACACGTATTGATTAGCAAAAACCGCTTATTATGGTTTGAATCTCTTGAGGTTTTACGTTAAACCTGTGAGACTTGTGATTCCGCTCTCTCGCCTGTGGGCAGTACTATCGGCTGCGAATATTGGGGAAGGAGATGCGTTGTCAACAGGCGACATGGTGTCATCATGAATTATTGGCTCCGACATGAGCAATAGACCGGAATATGTAGAAAAGACGCGCCATTGCCGCAATTCGTCGATGTCTACAATAACTATACCCGCCTTGACTTCGGCTCGTGATATTTAGACAGCTCTGCTAATCGCACCGGCAGCACACGATCTTGTCGATTTGTATTATGTACTGTGGATATTAGACTTCGCCATCTGAAAATTGACCATAGTTTTAAATAGCTAGGCATGAATTATCGAACCTCCCTTCTGGTGCAGGCCAAAACCCTCTAAGATGCCATGCCCAGCGCGTCTATCTGGGCTGATCGCTATGGGCGAAAAATTATAGGTTAATATTCGCAGTTCGAAAAATTCTGGTAATAAAGGTATCGTTTCTAAACTACTATAGGGTTCCAGTGCCCGGTATGCAGCAGCCATGGAATGCGGCTTGTCTACCCCGTGGTACTAAGAACTCATCACCCAAGCTGGCTACCTACTATCAGATTAATGTACTTGGCACCGATCAATCTACAGCGTGATATCATTTTTTCCTGGCCAGTCAATTCACTCAAAACAACAGAAGAGAGGAAAATAATAGAGACATACAGAAGCTACTAGTCCTATAGCATCCTAGCACCCTGTTTGTGAAACCGGTTATCGCATCAGAGCGATCGGCAACAAGGTACATATCGCCGTGCTCAGAACTGGTAGCGTGATGTGCTATGTGAATATTCAAGATTCGACGAGTGCTCACCCGGAACCTATCCCAGGGAGACGTGGCTTCTCAGAGCATGGCCGGTCTCTCCTGAACTACCCCGACAAAAATGCAAAACCTCACTTTCCCCTCCTTCTCTTCCCGCCTCCCCTACCCTTCTTCAAGCTTCATATCATCCTTTACTACCTTATTATACTCTAGATATCCGGGCAAACGGTCCATCATATACGATTTGATCCCGATTTTGAGGCCACCATAAATAGTGGAAAAAGCGTTCCTTTCCTCTCCCTGGGTAGGAATTCTCCTGTGTTTAATCAGTCTGGGAGATACTAAGTGTTGAAATAGATGGAGGATGTGTGGGCGGCCCGCTCATGCTTACAATTCTCAAATACCTTGTTAAAGCACTAATGCACGGAAATGACCTAAGCAAGCCTTGGGATTTCTTCCACATTATCACGAAAAAGAACGCGTTCTAAATGAATAGCAATTATAGTTACCCTTATATTCCGTTGACACGTATCATCAGAAGAATTAGCATGGACCCTCCGAAATGAGATATCCCATCTGTCAGTACTCTTTGACAAGCGCTTGATCGGGCAAGGACAGTATGTGTATTACAAAGAGGAGATGCAACATGCTAACATCAACAGCACCGAGTCCACGGACTCCCGATGGCTACGTCATTGCAACCCCAGCCTTCTCTGCTGCTGTGGCGACACCTGGGCCGGGCCTCACGCCAGTCACCAATTCAGACGACCTAGACGATGCTCATGGTATGGTCAGCATTGAGGCCATTGAACATGCCGATGAAACCTACGACAGACAAAGGCACAGACAAAGGCACGGCCCAGATTGATCTTCAATAGATGACAATGATCGTTGAAACGGTTGAAAGCTGTGGCGCCTTTATCAAGGCACGGGTTTCCAGCGGCTGGAGAGTTTCTGGGCCAGAGGTCCTTGACATGTATGAATCTATGGCAGAAGACATATGAACCGCTGTTCAATCGCCTAGAGAGCACACTAACTTAGCCAAAACAACACCGTCCGCAACCGGCTTCGATATTCTTCTGTCAACTTACCAAAACGATGCTGAATCTGTTCAAGCTGTCATGGCTACGTCCAACACCGCCGAGTACGAGGATGTCTTTCGCGCAGCGTTATTCTTGGAAGCTGGAAAGGGCATTTTAAACCTCGTCGAGATTCTCTTTGACTTGTTTGCGGAAGACCCCAAGGACAATGATGGACAGACATGCCTACACATTGCCAGCATTCACAATCAGCCACATGTTGTTGACTTTCTGCTCGGACGAGGAGTACACGTCAACGTGAGACGGCAAGACGGCCGAACGCCATGGACTGTGATTGGTAGTTCTCCTAGCCACGAGGCCATATCCAATCTTTTATTCAGGCGGGGGCCCGAGTCAATGATACGAGGCCAACTGATGAAATGAATTGTCTTTACCAAGCTGCGGCGTCCAAACATTCATCCGAAAAGGAGCTGATCCATCATACCGAACGCCTTTTCTCTGGGCGGCACTAGTAAGTCGATGAGACCCAGCGTTATGACATTTTAATTCTGTGTTCAAAGCTGATTCATTCGGAGCATTTTGCGGCTACCCTAGAAACTGTGCAAGCCCTTGTCGAGGCTGGTGCGGATATAAATGCTCTTTCAGACACGCGCCAAACGCCCCTCGACATGCACTTTAGACACCATGTTACGGGGGACTACGTCGTGGCTCATGGCGCGATGACCTCACGGGAGTCGGCTCGGGCAAAGGTCTCACGATACATGGACGTAGATGAAGACGGCGACACCCATACCACAGCTTCGTTCGGCGGTGCTTTTCAGCAAAGTTTTTGGTCATCAGGGCAGCCCGTATAGCTGCTCACTGAGACTGTAATTAGCGTACCTACTTGACCACTGCTGCATGTAGATTTATGAAAGTACATATCCCTAAAAGTTTTGAAAGCTCTCTATGCGTTTCCGGGTCGAGACAGAGGCCCTAACCTCACTTACTTGAATTGGTGTATGAGGGGGACTACAGGTGACGTGATTCGATATCTCCTTCCCCTCCGTCCATGAGCCACCAGACGGCTATTAAAAGGTCTGGACCTTGACAAGCTAGTCTCATGCGATGCTCTCCACGACTACTACGGGCTATTTAGCGTTATTCTTGCCAGCAGACTCATGACTCTGCATTAAGCACTGATAACCGGGTTCGTAATCGCGCCAAATAACACCAAAGCCCTCGATGTCTCGGCGCCAGGCTCTATGAAGTTCTGCGGCAACAGCTGCCCAATTGGGTAACTGGCAGCCAGACGGAACTAACTAGTTCTTTACACAATAGTTAAAGTAATTTCGTCCGCTATACATGTAGACGCAAGATAGAATAATATTTGTAAGAATCGGTCATACTAAGATAAGGTCTATGTAAACTTAAGAACAGGCTTATGCCCATGATAAATATAACACGTCATCCCACAGTACCCATGAGACAACCTACTTCTTATATTGGTTCGAGAGTGCAGTAGCAGTAGAATGAAGGTAATTTGTTACAGTGTGTTGGAAAAACGACTTCTTACTTGGCTTACGATAGTATATTGTTAACCCAGTCACTAATTATTCTGCTTGTATTGTTTTTCTTCCATCATCTGCGTAAAAGAGAATCGCTTACTGCCCAACGTTTACGTAGCTACATGTTTGAGCCTAAACTTGCGCTACTTAAACGCCAATTAACCGCGTTCGTTATGCATAATAAAGTTTATTCCAGAGCTTTATCTCACCAATTAAGCTTGTAAAATGCGCACCAATCTTGGTTAGCGCGAGTATAAGGAGTGGAACGTGGCACGCGTAGTGAAAAGAAGGCGAACACGCGATACACTTATTCCGTATAGCGGTTTTATTATACTACATTAGTATATAGTAAGGTTTTGACGGGGATCGCACCCTTACCACGATTAACGGCTCATAGGACCGCTTGTCATCACAGCCTTGTGAGACGGGCTGTTTAGCAGGTTGCAAAAAATATTTACCATGACTACCTGTACGGTTACGTAGATTCGTAGCCGCTAGCAGGGTTAGTTATTCAGCGGCATTAAGGGGACGTCGACTACTTTCCGCGATTTGACGGGCTGTGCCCTTCTGCAGTGACCGGCATCCTTAGAAATACTGAACTTACCTGGCTATAGCCATCCCAGGGTTCAGTTTCATGATGGAAGATGCTTAGCCCATGCGGAGTAGCTTCCCTATTTACCTGGGATAAACGAAATTACTATATACTACCGTGCTCTTGGCGATTTTGGCAATTAAATTAGCCACGTCTACAGTTGACCTGTCTGCTCTAAAGACTACAAAGACGTCAACCGGGAGTAGCGAAGGCTGTCGACAAGGCCCAACACGCAACACACAACGTAGCGCAGTGAGCATATTATACACAAGTGGCCTTGACGTTTCAATGACTACGCTAACGGAAGTAGTGATTGAAATAACCTATCAACCACGCTGAAACGGCACACGCAGCGAACTAGCAGGTCTATTAAGACTTACTTGTCTATTTAAAATTCAAGTAAAACAATCAACCTTTCGCTGTTTATCCTGTGTGAGTGCAGATTACTATGAGTGAATGTATAAGGTTTCTGTCATGCTCCATGAGGGGGATGATGATCAAAACTAACCGGAGCCCCGCCTGATATCGAGCCCAGCAATTAAATCAAGTGAGCACATTGTTCCGACGCTATACAATGAGGCAAGTCGAACAAGCACAAAACGCTATTTTGGCAGATATGCATCAATTAGGATTCGAGATTCTTATAGTGTGGTTTGTGGGCAGTCAAAAGAGGACTTGAAATGCTATCGACCGTAATCTTAGAAGTAAAGCTGAATACTAATAACCTCCCCCTGAATAAGAGGCTATTTCGTAACGCACAGTGTCTTTCCTCTTCTAGCATTCAGCATAGATCTCCGCTCGAAAACCGCCGGGTCAGCGGGAAAAGGGTTTCCACGTTATTCTTTATGTGTCACGATTCAGCAGCTATGGATAGAATTGATCGTGGACTGGTTAGGATGAATCTATCTAACTAGCTTCGAGATTGGCTTCGTTGACTCCGAAAACTGCTTGGTACAACTGCGCTCTCTGTATTCTGTATCTGCTTCAGACACAAGCCAGCTAGAACTATCATGAATGACGGATAGCTCCTGATCGGTTGTTTCCAGGAAAAATTGAATATGAGAACTGGGAATTGACATACTCTCATCTTGCTTTAAAATTGAAATGAACTTGATCCATAACCGTAAAGAGAACGGCACAACTGTTTCTCTTGTTTCCAATATCCCCCTTACCACGGTCCGATCCTGTGCGTCTTTCTGCCTGCCAACATTCGTACTTTGGCGTTGTCAATGGCGGCGATTGCGGGTGCAGTGACGCGATTGACCCTGCTGTGTGTCAGCTATATAGCGGAAGATGCAACACAAACTGCATGGGCTCTAGCTTTGAGAAGGGTGGTGGAACGTCTGATATTGAAGTATTTGCTGTGAAGACGTCGCTAACTACTCCCACGGCGACGGCGATAGCGGACAACAACAACTGGCACTGCCTCCACCACAACTACGGCGGCGTGAATTGACGTTGGCCCATGCATTTGACGGCCCTTGGTATGAGTTTGTTTACAAGCTGGCGCTGTGGATGAGCTCTCGATACGTTTTCCTTTCTGGTTATAGAATACATTATAACACATCACATCTAGATACCAACCGTCATTTCCCTCTGTGAAGCGCTCTCTTGTCGCCCTGAACGTGTTTGCCAAAATCCTTAATCTGAGAAGTACAAGCTTTCGCAAGGGATATAAGGGGGTACAACACACAAAATACCGTGGCGTGGCCACGCCCGTTTTTTGTGTGACACAAGCCCGTTGGTGTCACGACTGCCAGTCTCCTCTAGGACTGCAACATAAATAGAAGACCCTTGTTGCCACGAGTATAACCTACAGCACCACGTGAGGCATCCGATTCGGATGTGAATATGGCGAGGGCGAAAACTGTGGCTGATGGCAGGGAAAATGGCATCTTGATTCCTATTGGAAAGGAGCTGTTGCTCGGAGTATGGGTGGAGGAAATACAAGAGTAGTTGTATATGTATGCGATGGGTCTTGGAATGTATATTGAATGCTGTGTGATCCTCTGTCTGTGGAAGCTTCGGTAAAGCTGTCAAATGATCCCTGGCCTTCAATATTAATAGTAGCATCGCTTTGGATCTTCTCGGTAGGCACCACACCTAGTCTATCACCGTTCCTGTCGATGGAATGTGAGGCCCTGGAGCCAAGTTTATGGTGCTTCATCTGTCTACAGTCTCCTTACCAAGGGATATATATACAAATTATTTCCTCATGGCTTGACAATTTGCAAGTGCGATTCGCCCAAGTTACCAAAGAAACTAGCACCGAGCGCCTGAGTTGGTGCGGAGGGATCCGTCACATTACACAGCTTGGCAAAACTCCCATTGGCCTCCAATTTGTCAGCCACATACTTAACGTACTTGCTGAGACTACATGACTTGCCCGGCCCGTCGTGACAAAATGGCAGTTGATACACAGCCTCGTTAAGACGAATCCGTACAAAGGTTTTGTTTTGACCAGGACTGCTGGTTGCAGGGCCGCCAGCTTTGCAGTTGAGCCTCTCGAAAGCAATGGTTCCTCTCATTGGTGTGATGCGTGAGCTGCGCCAAAGGCGGTCTCCGGCGATTCTATCGACCGGAAGAGGCTTCTCATTGTCAAAAATGCCAGTGGCGCTAGCAAGCTGAACAAGCTGGCCATCGTTGAGAAAGCTCATTAGCAAGTTGGGGACATTGAAAAAGCCACCACCGGTCGTGGTACCTCTAGCATCTGGTCCTGCCGCAAGTCTAGCCATCAAACTGTGCAAAAACGGAACCATCATCTTGGATGAGACATTGGTAGCGGGACCGAGGCCGTAGTAATACCTCAGATCTTGTAGGTATTCGTATTGCTCAAGCTCGTCCTGTGTAAAGGTGTCACAAAACGGAGAAAGTCTGCCCGTGATTTGCGACTCGAAGCCGCACAGGTAGGGAAAGTCGCCCCAAGAGGACTCGTCCAGAGTCAAGTTGCCGTGAATAAATTTCGACAAGCGTTGGATGAATGGGGGAAGCCAAATCGAGCTCCATGCGTTTTGTTGCGCGCTGCTGTCGTCTTTGAAGGTAGGGCACATGTCTGACGGCGCAAGCGTGTCACCCAAGTGGGTTATGAAGCCTTTGCTCGTGACAGACACAACGTTTCCCAGAAGAGTGGCATTGACGCCGATGAATCCTCTTACAAAGGCTTGGGCTGTCTGAATGACTCTGGTGTAGTTATTTGCCCAGACATAGAAGCTATCTCCTTCGTTATATAGATGCCGATAGCTGTCAGCAATGTTAGACTATTAAATTGCTAGAATTCCAAGAATAATGTACGATATTTCTTTTTACCGGGTTCTTAATGTATATCCGAGGTCACTGGCCTCCTTTACGCCAGCTTGGCTTAACTGGGCAATCTGGACATCGGGATCTGTGAGGGGAGGCGACCACTGATGGACAAAAGAAAGGGGTCCGTTTGCGGTGTAATTGCTGTTTTTGAACTACTTCAAGTTAGCTCACCATCCATCGTCATACAAGTCTGTCCATTTTATGGCATGTCTTGTAGGCTTAAGATTTCGCTTACACGGCGAGCCATTTCAACCCAGCCGTTATAAGCTCCTTGGTCAGGGTACCGCGAGCCGTGGCGTAGTATATAGGCAGCTTGGTCGACGTGACAATTTTCCGGAACATCCGAAGAGATATTTTGCACATCCGGTCCTGCCTGTGTCAGACTTATGCGTGAACAGTTACCAGATGACAAAAGAATGATGATGTTGTAGTACCAATAGTCCAAGGCCCGTTCCCACCTAGATGAGCCAGGGGATTCTTTGCTGCTGCTCCGTCCGGGAGAAGCAATGGCTGGATTGGATCCAAGATGGTACCAGATCCGACATGGTCGTGGGCATTTCTCGCTGCGGCAACGAGACAACCAAAGAGGACGACGAGCTTCATTCTGCCGATTGCTAAAAGACGACTCGTCAATCAAACACGATATAGTATATTCCCGAGTGTCTCATTTTCGTGCTGCTGAAGTGCTCAGCTTTTAACTTTTTTTCATGACTATTTCGCCAAATCCTAAACAGATACCTTGCTGCTCACGAGTCGGTTCGAGCATGAGACTAAGGATGATTACCAGGCACGTGAGAAATATGCTCAAGTTAATTCGTTTGCGTTGGCTCTTGAGGCTCAAAAGATCCAGGCATTCCGGCCTTCGGAAATTAGCCAATTTTCCCAACATCCCTGTTAGTCTTGAACCCCTGCCAAATCCCTACAGAAATTTGGGTACCAGCGATTTTTTCCAGTAGATGACACAAAGCTCGCCAAGCGGCCTTGAGAATCCATAAATCACTTGGCAGGGAACGTGGCTGAATTGGTTCGCTGTCATGGCAGCGGGTAAAGTCAAGTTTGCTTTAGTGGGACTCAAACCTGTCACACAAAAAACGGACGTGGCTACGCCACAGTATTTTGTGTGTTATACCCCCTTATATTCTCTGCGACAAAACCCACAATGGCACAAAAGGGGGGGGGGGGAGGGGGAGGAGAGTCGTTTCAGTGCTTCCGTACTCATGTATATTTAGTATCCACACGAGAGCATGTTGTTGGGACCATGGTACCACCAGCTAAATTGAGCAGTATGCGCAAGAACAAGTGGCTCTTTTGACGTTCCAAATAGATCCGCAATCGCATCGCTGAGCCGAACCGGTTAGGTCAAGTTCGTTTGGGATCCCAGCACAGCAGTCCACTTATTATAGTAAAACAGAGCCAAATCTGAATTGTATTCTATATCGCGACTATACGGGATACCGTAACTCTATCGAAGGAATCGTATAGACGTTGAATCTGGCGACTAAAGTAAACAGAAGATAAAAGGAAAAGACTACAAATAGAAGCCTTCTTGAAAGTAATGCGCTACTACTTACTCCTATGTTAAGAGAAAGTCGCAAGCTAAGATATCAATCATGGGTCACATGATTGTTACATGATTGCCGTGCTACGTGCTATTGGCACGACACATTAGCTTACAGCTCATCTTTCACGATGACATTTATTTGTTAGCTTACAGCTCATCCTTCAAATCCGGGTTCTCGTAAGAGTCCTGGCAGTGAAAGGAAGAAGCCTTGGCCGGATCCCCGCCCCTATACGCAGGTACCTGGGGGTAGGGACACAAATTGCGACGATAGCTGCCATCGGCTGTGGCTGCTGAAAGGGTATCAGGAGCCTTGCCATCCTCAACCCAGTCGATCAAGGCTGAGAATGGATCCTCGGGAAGGAGTCCGTGGCCGTAGCCGCAATGTGCTACACCAGGGGCGAAAAAGAAGCGATAGAAGTCCCGCACAGAAGCATGGCGAGCCTCGACCTTGTTGTAATAGTTTTCTGATCCTTTTGCGTAGATTTGCTGGTCATCCGTGCCGTGCCAGTGCAGCAACTTGCCGCCTGCTTGGCGGAACTCGGTCAAATCCGGATTGTCGTTGCTGGCAACGGATCGATATGCGTTGACAGACAAGTTCACAGCTGCTTCGTATCCCTCGGGCGAAAGGGTAGAAAGGTCGAGATTGGGGTCCTGCAAGACAAACAGCTTGATCCAGTCAGAGGCGATCTGGAAAGGGACACCCGCACACTCCGCAAGTGTGCAGGGGGCACCTCCGAGTCCTTTCAGCTCGACGCCTTTGCTCATCCCGTACCACATAAAGGACCCATCTCTCTGTTTAGGACCGTCCCAGAATTTCTGTACGATGGCAGCATCTTTGGCAGCAATCTTGATTGCCTCCCCGTTACAATCAAACTTTTTACCCACAAGCGAGCGCGGGTCAAAATCGCACTGGTCCAAGGCCGATATGATGCCATCTTCAACACCATCTAGGCCGTCACACGCCTTGACGGTGGCATTACGAATGGCGTCAAACGCGCACTGCGACAGCTGGTGGCCCTCTTGGTCCATGACAAACTTGGGGTAATACATGCCTGGAACAAATGTCGCCCAGTTGATGGCTGGCGCTCCGGCCAGAATGCCATCGTAAGCGGTGGGATATCGCTGAGCCAGCATAAGGCCCTGGCGGCCACCCGTCGAGCAACCGTCCCAGTACGAGTACCGTGGCCCCTGGCCGTAGAGGTCTGCGATGACTTTCTTAGCAATAATGGCTGCCTCGTTCTGGGAGAGGGCAAAGAAGTTCTGCACGAGGAAGAAGTTGACATTTCCCGCCGCATCAAGGGCCCAACTGGTTGCGTCTATCGGATTACGGGCGTGGCCAGCGTCAGTTCCAACAGCCGCATATCCGCGTGACACAGCGGGCGCAAAGCGGTTATCTGTCCAAAGTGAAGACAGTCCAGCACCGCCAATGCCACTGAGTCGGCCGTTCCATCCTTTCAGTGGGAGCCACACGGTAACCTGAACGTTGTCCCTCCAACCTTGGTGGGCGTAGTTGATTGTAACGTTGCAGAAGTTGAGGGAGACGTCGTATTGTCTTTCCGGATTCGCATCTTCTGCAACGATGTGGAAGTTCTCGAGGCGCTCGGCCGTCACCGACAACTTGGTCACTCCTGGCAGGTCAGGGAGGCTAATATCCTGGGAGGAACATTTCGAGAGAGAGATTGCAAGTATCGGTGAAGCCAGCCATAGGCATATGGCTGAAGCGTAAAGGGATAACGGTCGTGCTGCTAACATTCGGACGGTTCACTTGCGGCGTAATAAGTTAATGCCAGATGTCGAGCAGCAAAGATTTAGGTTTGCGAGTCACAATTAGTAATTTCGGTCTTTATATTTATTGTTCCCCCCTTTTTGTAGTCAGTCTGGTAACAGCACGTGATCGGGAAGGGAATCCGCGGGGGAATGCTGGCCGAACGCTAGACTAAAGGGGTTGCTTCCCGAACAGGTCAACGGTATTGGAGCTAGGGGATTGCTTCCCGATGATAGGGCGGCGAGTCATGCCAGCTTGTCCGAGACGGCCGAAGGGTGCTGTCCTTCTCTCGCCACTATATATCGGGACCTTCGCACTCCTTTGCCACTACACATACCTTCTCAGCATCGAGGGGTGAAGGTGAATACCAGTAGTGAAATTTTGAGGCTCTGGTCCTGGTGCAACAATCAAATTTGCTCAAGGCCCTCGCTCATTTTTGAGGGCAAACGCTCTGTTCGCTGTGCACACAAGGACCAAGTTTAATAGCGACATGGATCCTACATGTTGCATGCTGTGACCAAGGTGGTTTCAGGCTCTTTGGCCGCAGGTTTCTCGGCAGGTTTGCAAGATTTGCAAGGGGAATAATTGTGATGAATGGGCATAACCTTGTCCTGCTTGAACGTTTATTCAACCAACGTTGAGATGCAACTAATTGAAACTAGGCGCTTTAACCGAGGAAAGAATCATCTCAATAACCAACCTTATCCCCTTTCCTCTTCCTCCTCCAAAGTTGCGTCATACTTGTGACTGAGTTTCCGATGCGAAAAACCTACTTGGCGATTTAAATACTCTGCCTATCGACAGCGTACTGCAGTTTTGTTCAGTTCATCATCCGTTTTCATTGTCAAGGAAGCGAATTGGTTAGAATCCGATCTTTGAGAAAGCTCCAGGTCCGGATGGGCCCATCGTACTCGTCAAGGCGGCCTATCACCAGATTGACTCGTATTCCGTTCGCGTGTAAAGAACATTCCTCTCTTCTCTATTAGTTACCCAGAGTGGACAAGCCAGACTGCCCTTTCCCTGGGGAAGAAACGATGCCAGTTACCTATGTTTGGAAGCGTCTGGTGGTGGTGACGGGTATGGTTCCACACGACGCAGGCAAATCGGACACGTGGCAATCCTTGTTGTAGCAGGGGCTCGAATCAGCACGACAACAAAAGCCCAAAATTAGATAGCCTCTGGCCAGCCGCGTTAGAAACAACGGTAGACGGGGGTTGGAGCACCAGCAGTACAAGGTTGAAAAATACAACCATGGTGGAATGAACTATGACCTTTATGATCCAACGGGACCACAAAGAGGACCTTTACATGTAAAACCATGTCTCAAGCTTCAAACGTATTTACTTACGACGTACGCAAAAGTGGATCACACTTGGCACGCTCAAAGCATCTACATTTGAAACATAAAAAACTGGATGCTCAAGTACGTCAGAGGAAGGCAAGGCCCGAGCGGCAATGTAATGAACCCCAGACTCCACCGAGGCAAGTTGGACTTGACCATGATACCGATGGTGACGGTTCTTTACATGTGCTGTGCTGTTGATGGCGCAATCATGGGGTAAGTCGGGGTCAACGTGGGTCCTGACTCTCGAGATAGTCCTGTGACAGACCCTAGGCGTTCCTATTCCTACGAATTGCCTTTATCTATGCACAGCGATTTAACCGGAATCCAAACCTAACGGGTCAGCCGAGAGATCCGCAGGCTTGCGTGGAATGCGGGCGTCAACATTGGATGATTGCCGGCTACATTACCAAAAGTGGAGAAGCGGTTGACCCTGCTGATAGTGCAGGCTCGCTATCTCTCTTTGAACCAGACCAGACGTTATCGCAGCCGGACCCCGACGCCGACCTCGTGCGCTCCGTCGGTAAGTGGATCCCGAAGCGTCTGGTCGGCCATCCCCACATGCACCCGGACTGATCGGGTCAAGTCTGGTGCTTGATGCTGCCAGCCAGGGTCAACGGTACCAAGGGTTGGGACCGTGGGGTGTGATTCCGCGAAGCCGACCAGCTATGAGCTGGGGAAATGGAACCAGGACCGTGCTCCAACATCGACACCCGTTGAAACCCCTATCCGAGGACCGCCGACATGAGGGCATTTAAGGTCTGAAGCCTCCGCAAGACTGGGACACAGAAAGACACAGAAATTATTCATGACTGCTCTGGCCAAGGGCTCGTTAGAATAGTTTCAGTAATATCACACCGGCTTATTAAACAGATAAGTCGAGTCCATGGCGGGCCAAAAGATCACCATCTCCATTGACCGTGGAGGCACATTTACGGATGTGCATGCCATCGTCCCCGGCCGACCTGATATCGTACTCAAGCTTCTTTCTGTCGACCCTTCCAACTATCAAGATGCCCCAACAGAAGGCATCCGCAGAGTCCTCGAGGCTGCCACGGGCACGCCGTTGCCAAGAGGCCAACCACTGCGACTCGACGATATTGAGTGTCTCCGGATGGGCACAACTGTTGCCACCAACGCTTTGCTCGAGCGCAAGGGCATGAAGTCAGCGCTCCTGGTGACAAAGGGCTTCAAAGATCTCCTTCGCATCGGCAATCAAGCCCGCCCAGACATTTTTGACCTCTCTGCCCGCAGGCCTGACGTGCTCTTTGAAAAGGTCGTCCAGGTGGACGAGCGCATTATCCCGTCACACCCACGTTCATCCCAGGAGGCCCTCTCGGCTTTTCGCGAGATTGAGGGCAGCACGGGAGAAAAGTATCGCGTTGCCGAGGAGCTCGACACGGAAAAACTGGTCGCAGAGTTGCAAGCCTTGAAGAACCAAGGCTATGGCTCGGTTGCCGTTGCACTCATCAATTCTTTCGCCTGTCCAGACCACGAAGTCAAGATTGGCGAGATTGCCAGTAAGATGGGATTCTCTGTGGCGCTTTCATCACAGTTACAGCCCATGATCAAGGTGGTTCCCCGAGGCATGTCAGCTACCGCGGATGCCTACCTTACCCCAGTCATCAAGTCGTACATCGACTCCATCTCGGCCAATTTTGATGGTGGTCTAGACGGGTCACATGGATGCCGAATCGAGTTTATGCAATCTGACGGAGGACTCGTCGACTTTCGCAAGTTCAGTGGCCTGAGGGCCATCCTCTCCGGCCCAGCAGCTGGTGTTGTTGGATATGCCTCCACCAGCTGGGATAAAACAGCTCGCATTCCCATCATTGGCTTCGACATGGGTGGCACGTCGACTGATGTGTCACGGTTTGACGGCCATCTTGATCACACGTTTTCTTCGAGCATTTCCGGCGTCAGCATCCAAGCTCCGCAGCTGGATATCAACACTGTTGCCGCGGGAGGTGGATCTATCCTTTCCTGGAGAAACGGACTCTTCACGGTCGGACCGGAATCAGCCTCTGCCCACCCTGGTCCAGCATGCTATCGCAAGGGTGGCCCTCTTACCGTCACCGACGCCAATCTTTTCCTCGGCCGCCTGCTGCCGGAATACTTCCCCAAGATTTTCGGCCCGAATGAGGATCAACCCCTTGATCGCGACATCACCAGGAAGCTGTTTGAGGAGCTGACGGAAAAAATCAACGCCGAGCATGGTCAAAGCCGACTTACGCCGGAACAGGTTGCGTTGGGCTTCCTCAATGTTGCAGATGAGTCCATGACGCGGCCAATCCGAAACCTAACTGAGGCCCGCGGGTTCGAAACTTCCTCCCATCATCTTGCTTGTTTCGGTGGTGCTGGCGGTCAACACGCCTGTAATGTGGCAGCCTCACTTGGTATCTCCCGTATCATCATCCACAAGTACTCGTCGATTCTATCTGCTTATGGCCTTGCTCTCGCTGAGATTGTACAAGAGGCGCAGGAGCCCATGGCCACTCAGTATGCTGGCGCTGAGAGTACCATTGCCACCAGATTGCAGGGTCTTATTGACCGCTCGTCTGAGCAGCTGCGAGCTCAGGGCTTCACGGACGGTCAACTTCGCCATGAAATATTCCTCAACATGAGATATGAGGGCTCCGACACCAGCTTGATGATTCTGAAGCCCCAAGACGGTGACTTTGCCTCGGCTTTTGTTGAGCGACATCGCCGAGAGTTCAACTTTACCTTTGAGCGACCTATCCTAGTAGACGATATTCGTGTCCGCACCATCGCCTCCGCAAACAAGGCATCCGAGAAAAGCCCATTAGAGCAGCTCGCAGAGGCCGAGATCAAGGAAGCGCCCGTTGCTTCACAGAGCACGAATGTCTACTTTGACTCTCAATCGGGTTTCATCAGTACACCTGTCTACCAGTTGCGAGAGCTTGGATCCAATGTCAAGTTGCATGGACCCGCCATTATCATTGACGAGACACAGACTATCGTCATCTCTCCAAACGCCACCGTCCATATACTGGAGACTTGTGTTCTCATTGACCTGGACTCCCGTTCAGGCGAGGCGGTTTATTCCGACAAAGTTGACCCCGTTCGACTGTCAATCTTTGGTCATAGGTTCATGTCCGTGGCGGAACAGATGGGTCGTACTCTTCAGAAGACGTCAGTTTCGACGAATATCAAGGAGCGACTCGACTTTTCTTGCGCCTTGTTCTCACCCGACGGCGGCCTTGTTGCAAACGCACCACACGTCCCTGTGCATCTTGGCTCTATGCAATTTGCAGTCCGCTATCAACACCAGCGCTGGTTAGGTAAACTGAAGGATGGTGACGTCCTGGTCTCGAACCACCCAGTATCCGGCGGAACACACTTGCCGGACGTGACGGTTGTGACGCCCGTTTTCAAAAAGGGCACGGATGAGATTATTTTTTACGTCGCATCTCGCGGTCACCATGCGGACAGTAAGCTAAATTCCCCGCCTTGCAGAATTAATCCTCGGCTAACAAAAGTGTATAGTTGGTGGCATTCTTCCGGGGTCCATGCCTCCGAACTCTACTGAGATCTGGGAGGAGGGCACTGCTATCGAGTCGGAAAAGGTCGTGTCCAACGGTGTCTTCAATGAGGCTCGCATGCGGGAGCTCTTTTACGATATTCCCTCTCAGTACGAAGGCTGCTCCGGTAGCCGCAACTTGAGTGACAACATTTCAGATCTCAAAGCCCAGATCGCTGCAAACGCCCGTGGCATTTCGTTGATCCAGAACCTCATCGAAGAGTATGGGCTTGAGACGGTACAGATGTACATGTACGAGATCCAGAGGACAGCTGAGCTGGCGGTTCGGAATCTCCTCAAAGACATGTATCATCGCTACGGTGGCAAGCCTCTGGAGGCACTGGATTTCATGGACGATGGCACGCCCATCCAGCTGAAGATTACGATTGACGAGAACGGCTCGTCCGTATTCGACTTTGCGGGCACTGGGCCGGAAGTTCGAGGCAACATCAACGCACCCGAGGCCATTACGCATTCTGCAATCATTTATGCCCTGCGATGCATGATCAAATCTGATATTCCATTGAATCAGGGATGCTTGGCCCCCGTGGATATTAGAATTCCGAAGCCGAGCATTCTCAGCCCAACCGGCGCTGCTGCTGTTGTCGGCGGCAACGTTACAACTAGTCAGCGAGTCACTGACGTGGTACTCAAGGCTCTTCGTGCCTGTGCCGCCTCCCAAGGTTGTCTGAATAATCTGACCTTTGGGGTTAATACCAAGACTGACGAAGCCACGGGTGAAGTTATTCCGGGCTTCGGATACTACGAGACTATCGCTGGTGGTGGTGGCGCAGGCGACAACTTTGTCGGAGAGAGCGGCGTTCATGTCCACATGACCAACACTCGCATCACAGATCCAGAAATTCTCGAGAAGAGGTATCCTTGTATCCTTCGTCGCTTTGAGCTTCGAGACAAGACCGGGGGTGAGGGACGCAACCGCGGTGGAGATGGTGTTGCCAGGGAGATTGAGTTCCTCGCTCCGTTACAATGCTCCATCCTCTCGGAGCGTCGGGTGCACCGCCCGTATGGTATGGACGGTGGAGAGGCTGGTGCAGCTGGCTTGAACTTGTGGCTCACCAAGGATCAGTATACTGGCCAGGAGCGGACAGTCAATATCGGCGGAAAAGGCAGTGTGCCCATCAAGGTTGGGGACCGAGTTGTTATCATGACACCTGGTGGTGGTGGATTTGGCCGCAAGGAGACTCAGGCACAAGAATGAACGGGCTAATTAGGCTCTCCAATAAGTTATCTACAGAGGATCTGATCAACCCCTGGCCTCACTCGCGTTGTAGCTCCAAGACTAAAGATCCCCTCCTGTGCTTTCCAGCATACCCCTACCCTTTCCTCCATCCTTTCCACCTTTCAAATGGGCTATAGTGTATTGTGCCGAGGGGGGTTTCCCGGAGAGCGGTAACTAGCTTTGCGACGCTCTTTGAGCATCACATCTGCAGTCCGGGATATTAGATCGTGGCAAGGCGTGAGGGATGACATAGCGTTCGCAGCAATTCAGTCTAGTGCATTTCAACAGATATTTACCGACGTGCCAGATGTTCCGATTCCATTCAGTTCCTCTCGCACTATTGCTCGACGCATTGACTCGGACCAGCGTCGGGCCCAACTAACTTATAAAATTGCGACAAATTGCTCAACAATTCCTCTTTCACTAGACTTTTGGATAAGCACGAACCATGAATCCATATCCGAAATCATTGGCCACTGGTTATTCCAAAAACTGAATATCGGGAATGAATCCTGGAGTTCAGCGAGATGCCTGGGTCAGATAGTGGAAAGAATATTGTCACAGCAAGTTGACATAGTACGGCCTTGTATGCAAGAATAGGGTTAGTCTACCAAGGGGAACAATCACGAGATGAAAAAAAGATGCGACGACACGTTAGGGTGTCCTTACCTGTACAAGTAGGGAAGGGAGGTCAAAAGTCCCGATTCTAGAAGTGTCGTGAATCCCCTGGGAAAATGTTACGCGAAGGTCACGACGTATTGAAGGCACAGGCCGACCCTTGAACCTGACGATAGTTGCACAAGGGCTCGAGACCTAGTTGGGGCCTTAGCCCTCCAGGCTCCCTTGCTCACCGTTACGTTGTATAAATAAGGGGCATCTACACCCAGAGACCTTGAGAGAAACCAAGAACCTTTAATATTAGAGTGAATTATTAGCTGAATCCAATATTTCCAAGCCCTTTATATAAGCCCGGGTCACGGACAAATAAAGAAATCAGGACATAAGTGAAACTAAACCATTTTGTGTGTATTTTACTATCCTATTTTATTCGGCATAAGCTCGTGTAGAGTTCAACTTTGCTACCCCATACCATCGAAATATAACGAGAAATTGTCCTTAAGAAATGTTTAGGAGGCTGATATTCGTAGCCCTCTATGAAGATCTAGCTACCGCTACGATACCTCATAAGCGACGAGTTCCGATCTTGGGACTCTTTTTGGGCGATATATAGAGGCTTAAGGATTTTAATTTACTTCTTTAGTTGCTACCAGAACGAATAGGACTTGGCGATACGAATAATCTACCTTCCCCCAACAGTCGAGGCAGCGTGGTACGGACCTTTCTTCCATGAAACTAATCTCGAGTCACACCATCCACCTGGACAAGGACCCCTCCCACTTTCATGCCGGAGGCACATTCACTTAGCAATCATGCCATGTCTGTCAACAGGAGCTAGTCTCAACCCACTCGGTCGAGACTGAGTTCTTGAAAGAATTTCTTCTAAACTATGTACACTAACAACTTCTCCTACCAGCGTTAAAAGGTCAATTTCGTCTGCCTTTCAAGTACCCCAGAACATTCATTAGCTTGACTATAAGGTCCACGGTCTACAGAGAAGATTTTAAAAGAAAGAATCACGTTCAGACCGTCCAACCTCGCAAACTCGGTACCTTGAGGCGACGGCCTGATGGGCAATGAATATGGACTGAAGTCATTGACAAGAAACCAGGGCTTTCCGTGAATTGACGGGCTAAGGTTTCCTGGGCAGTAGCGATGCCGCTATCGCGGAAAAAAAAGGGGGTTGCAAATACAAAACTTTGTGAAGTGCTTAAGCTACTCTCAGCAGCCCTCTATTCCAAGCTGCCTTTCATCTGAGCCCGTTCACCTGACCCTAGGCGTAATCCTCATTCTCACTGGAGGTGGATACTTGACGGCACTGATTCTGATGCCATCAAGAACATCTTGGGAGGGATCGACTAGATCCATCTTGGTCACGAGTTAGCTATTTACGTTTCAGATACCATATAACGTAGGGTACTCACATCAAAGTTCATCAACAACAATGGCAACGTCTTCTTCATCTCCAGCCATGCAATGTGGACACCGGTACACGTCCTCTTTCCAGCACTGAATGCGAGAAAGGCCCGATCCATCTGTCGGCGCCGATCCTCATCCGCTTCTAGCCACCGTTCTGGTCTGAATTGATCAGAATCTGTGCCGTATACATGCTTGTCTTGGTGGATAGCATCTATCTGACAACCAACAATGGTTCCTCCGGGGATAAATGTGCCTGCAATGATGGCACCGCCGGATGGAACCACGCGATCAAGACCCCAAGATGCAATAGGAAGAAGCCTCATAGACTCCTTGAGCACTGCATCAAGATATGGCATCTTGTTGACCTCGAGCCATTTGGGAATGGGGGAGAGGGTGCCAGCTTCAAGGTTTTGATCAAATTCTTGCAACAACTTGTCCCTCACCTCAGGATGCTTGGAGAGAAAGTACAGGGTATACGTCAGGGTGCCGGCAGTAGTATCGGCACCAGCGCCAATGGTGGACATGACGATGCCCAAAATCTCATCCCGCCCGACAAGCTGCGGGTATTTGGCCTGACCCTCAAGGAACTTGGCACAGAGATCTTTGTATGACAGGTTCTCCGCGTCCTTTCTCCTGGCCTCCAACTTGGCGCTGGCGACTCTGGCAAGGGGACTGTCTGCCACACCCTTCAGCTTTGTAGCAAGCCGACTCTTGTTAAAAAGGTAATCGGCTGTTGGAACAGCGCCCCAGTGACCCCAGTGGTCAAACCGGGCCATGACGGCGGCAAGCGTCCCGTCAACATCTTGACCGCTGGCCAGCAATCCGAGGGATTCACTAAAAGCAATGCGGATCAACATGTCCATGGCAAAGAATTGTAACCATTCGCCAATGTCGGTTTCCGTTTGCTGCGAGAGAGCCTTGATCAAGTCTTGTGCAGTGGCTTCTATCGAGTCTTCATAGTCGAGGAGAGAATTTGTGATGAATGCCCGGCCGACCGACTTTCGGACTGCCGTGTGCTGGGTCTCGTCCATGCCAATGATGGTAGGCAAAGCTCGGTTCTTGCTCACGGGGATGGCGCCGTAGTAAGATGGACCCTTGGGCCATGTTGGACTTGTGCTATAGACGATGGAAACGGCGGCTGGATCGCTGATGCTGACATGATTGGGTCCTATGCGCACGAGTTTGCCAAACTTTTTGTGCAAGGCAACTAGCCTCTTGGCATGGCCTTTGGAGTTTTGAGAACGATATCTCCAAAAGTCTGTAAACTTGGCGGCCAAGGGACCTGGGATGTTTGATAGTCGGAAATAGGTGGTGAAGAGATGCGCCACCAAGAGACAACTGCCTACACTTAGAACAAGGACAATGGTGGCGGGCATGTTGGTTGTGTATAATGCCGGAACGCTGAGCCAGGGCTAAGCCATGAGCTCGCCACGGCCGCGGCCACTTGGGACCATTTATCATTTCGAATGGGAATAAGACGCATTCTTCTCTACATGTGTAGCCTCGTGCATAGTCTTGACCGATGGGCCGGTGCGCCCCGCGTTTCTCTGCTCGTTATCGCGGATGTATTACCCCGGATCAGAACATTCAATGTTCCATCTGGAGAGAGTGGGGAAGGGGGACTGGAGCCCCATCGGGATGTGGAACCCGACAATACGGGGCCAACGGTGGGTGCGGGGACGCCAAGCGCATTGATTTCTTGGAGTGCTGACCCCCGATATGGTCCGCGGCTATCTTTTCGGCCGTCGTGAGCCGATCAACAGTTATACCTCGGTCTATACCCCCCAACTCTCCCATGTAGCATAACTAATCCATGACCTTGATATGCTACATGCTTGATACCCCAAACACTCCACGACATCTGTAGATCGGCTTCATCCTCCCGCGCTCCACATGAAAGACGCGCATGCATCAAGTCGGTGCTATCTTTGAGTAGGGATTTTGAAATTAGAAAACCTTGTATACTCGTAGGAGCATATCAGGCCATAAAAGATAACACATGCACGGAGGCTTCTGCAACCAGTAATATGGCTCAGGATAAGCCTGCAAAAGATTAACAAACAGTCAAACCGTTGCCTAATAGCTCACTCACATTATCTCCTTTCTCTGCCATGTACATATGAAACAGCCCCTGGCCGTTGAGCCGAAATGGTTTGGTACGAGCGGAACATGCTGCCTAGTTAAGTAAAGAGACGCATCTATAGAAGCCAGTGGGGGTCTCTGCCCTAGGTCTTGTGTTTGTAACCGTCTGATAAGGTGTGCTTGTCTTAACCGGGTAGTAATATCTACGTGACCCGTCAGCGACTAAGTCGGCTTCAACGGCTATTACCAAGCACGCTCGCGTATCTTTCAAGCTCCAGTTAATCACGAGCGGGCAAAATCGCCGTCTTCTTCCTCAACACTTAGCCAGAGGCCCTAAGCTGCAGTCACCGCCGTCGTAGTGGAGTTGTCGAGGAAAAAGGTCCCGGGCAACTCCACGCCGGTTTCCTGCTGCATGGCTGAAATAAACGTGATGGCCATGAGGGAGTCTATGCCCAAATTGGCCAGGTTGACGTCGTCGCTGTTCAAGTCGCTTAGCTCCACGCCCACCCTCACGTGCAATGATGGAAAACAGCGTATCGACCAAGTCGAATTTCTCCCCCTCGCTATTATCAACATTTGCTGTAGACGGTGGAGTCGGAACTTGCGAGTCTGCTAATTGGTGTGGCTAGTGGTGACGGGTTGAACTGACAACAGCTTCGTTTGAGCCATCGTCAGTATACATGTACTTGGATGGGCAGCCATGTTGTGGGCTGCCGGGGGACTCAGCAGATTGATGAACGCCGTCCTATTCATCTTTTGGAACTGCAATCCCGTCAAGACCGAGGCCAACTCATCTCCATGATAGATGTATACATCCCTAGTTACCAGATTGCGCGTCGACCGCGAGTCTTCCATGAAGGTATAGCTGGTGTGCACAGTCGGAAGATCAAGCGGCTTCAGTAGGCGCCACTCCTCAAACCCAGTCGAGAAACAAGCCCAGCACGGGAATAGCGAAGCCCGTTGTTCACCGAAGAACCCGACAAATGAACATCCGAGTCTAGCAAGAAGGGATGGTGGAGGTAATGACCGCCCGCGGCTGGGACGTGTGCCATGTTGATTACCGACACGGCATCTCGCATGTCCTCTGAGAGAGAGACATTTTCTAGCCCCTAATAGTGTTCACATTACGCACAACGTTGTCGAATAAACGGTCGACTGCGCGTTTGCCCAGCCGGTGATTTGCGGGCGCCTTGAGAGCAGCCATGCGCGACCGAACCAGGAAGCTAGCTTGGTCCGGTTTGCTTGCTGACTCCAAGGCGACCTGGCAGGCTCCTATCTCGTAATACTCGTCAGACGTGCGGCAGTGGTACTGGATATCCGTAGTCTTCGTCGAGGGTGTGAGAGTGACAGTGACTTGCACGATCTGGGGTTTCTCCGTCAAGGCAACACCCCGGTGAAAATAGCAGTTGTGGAAGGTCAATGGCACTGGCATTTTCTGACTATTAGCATTCTTAATATAGGCATATTGGGCCGCGGAGAGTGCCATGTTCAGGAGTAGGCTGCTGGAACAAATTTCCACATCAGCCACGGCATGACCTCGCACAGCTGCACGTAGGTGTTGGTCTCTCAGGTCCGATGAAAATGTAACCGACAGCTCATCGGGCCCGATTGTCTCGCTTATGGTCCGCTGCAAAGTCGTCTTGCAATGCCCTTGCACAGAGGGGACGATGACGTGTTGTTGGCTGTGCTTGGTCTCGATTTCACCACTGGTCATGATGCCCAGAATTCCTTCTCGTCAAATGAGCACTTTGGAAGATCAAGCAGGCATACAGATGATTTGAAATTCCGGTGTTAGGCTGGCCAGTCAATAGGGGCACCCGCCATATAGAGATCTCTCAAGCTGTCCGATAGCGATGCCCAGTCCATCGAAGCTGTTGAGAAACACGCGCAGCGTGTCCTTGGCCGCTGGTCTAGGCTCCAGTCTCATGTTGCGGGCCGCGATTGTACATTACAGGCTGCTAGATTAGGAAATCCATGGTAGTTGGGCTAAGGAGGGTCGGGTTGAGAGGGGATCTGTCGAGACTGAAGCATCATCGTGGTTCTGATGAGAGCGCAAACACCGGCCGCCTGTAGGACATAAGCACAGAAATCTTTCGAAAGACATCTTCTCAGAAACTCACCGCCCCCCTTTGGCCAATATTTGCCTTTACAGCTCCAACAATGAGTGGATTATCTGAGCCTCGCTTCTGTGCAAGTGTTTCCGTGTAAAGCCTCCAGCCTGTGGACCTATTCGATGCGTCTCCACGTATGAAATGCTGTCCGCGTCTACATCCCTTTGCTCCAGAACATTTCGGTACAGCTGTTGCCGAGAATTTTCTGAGGGATGCATCATGGAAGAAGCATCGCCGCCGTAGTTGCGCCCGGATCCCCGGACGACTCCGAGGATATTTTCTCGCTCGTCCAGCGCGCCCTCCAACCGCTTGAGAACAACCACTCCCACTTCCTCTCCACAGACGTAACCGTCGGCATTGTCGTGGAATGTCTGATACCTCCATGCATGGATAAGGAACCACCACGGATTAACCCTGAGAAGGGCGAGAAGGGATCCTCCACCAGCCAGAGCCATGTCGCGAATGCGACCGAGGAACGTCGAGCACGCTAAATTGACGGCTGCGATACTCGAAGAGCAGGCCCAGTCGACGCTATAACACGGCTCCCCATTTGAAGTGGTGATGCAGTCTGCCTGGCCCAAAGGCGCGGCAGGTTCCCATGGCGAAGTAGATGTCTACCCCTTTGTGGACCACAACTTCTTGCCAATCATCTGTCCTCTGGCCAAAGAAGAAGGCAATGCGATCCTTATTTGTTCAAAGCATGCCATCGGAATAGTAGCCCGACATCTCCAGTGCCTCGTACTCGGTTGTCATTAGCACCCGGTGCTGGACATCTGTCTACATAGCTTCCCTACGTGACATGCCGGAAAGGCGGTTGTCGAACATGCCTGGCTTGCCGAGAAAGGCTCTTTTCCGCTCGATTGTAGAGTTCCTCGAGGTTTTGGCGTTTCTCTTGGTCCGGAAACGATAATATCTAAGCGACCCTAGCTTCGCTATTGTAGATTAGACCACCGTGTTACCCTATATACGTTGCGCGCGTCGACTGATGGTATGTGTAGACTTGAGTAAATTTGGAATGACCTAGACGCAGGAAAGCCATCAATTGATATATTCAAAGCCCGCGACTTTATAACTTGCTTCTTCCCGACACCTTCAAACGCGGTTTTCCTCTGTCGGACGTTATAACAAGAACAGGGAATTAAAAGTATATTCCCCCTGGCACACTAATTCCAGCCGACATTATAATCCTGTGGAATGTGTAACTTGCAACACGAGTAGCTTGATTCAGGTCAGACAATAACGGTTTGCCCCACGGGACTGTGTTGGGCCGGAGTGATGAGCTGACGTGCCCAAAACGTGCCCGAAAAAGCATCTTGCTCTTCTTCAAGTACCACTAGCGTGGCTTTTCTGTCATACATGACTTGGATTAATGCCCTCTACTTTCGTCATTGTACGCACTGACCTGACACCTAGAATGTTGTTTATTCGACAGCACATCCCCGGTACATGGTATTTCCTGGTGCTGGCGCCATCCGGGTCTTATAGTTGTGTATAGGGATGCGTCAAAATGTAAACAAGACGGTACCAGGGTTCATCCACGTCTGGATCACATATTGAGCTGAGCCCGGAAGTGCAATATCCGAGAAATCATGACCCTCGATACACTGAGGTGGCAACTGAGCGTGACAGTCTTTGTGGCAGTATGGGCATCGTCGTAGCGCGTTCTTGCGTTCATTGTAATAGTTATACCAGAAGAGCACACGGCGTATGAATAGAATTATGATTTAAATTAAGTGATGCGATGTCCAATTTTTCTTTCAATCCAAGAAATGCTAATTAGTCATGAATATAACTCCGGGCAACAGCAAAAAAAAAAATCCTCTAATTCTTCCACTAGAGATTTTATACCGCTTCTCCTTTTACTGGAAAGTATATGCTTACTCAACTAGATGCCTTCTATCTAGCCTGTTTTTTTGATTTTTTTTTTAAATAATTTAATATGCTTAATTGTAAAGTTTCTTGTATGGTGAGGGTGTAGTTGTTGGAGTCAACTCCACGCCCTAAGCCATAAACATGGTCGTCCTTTCCGACCGCGGAGGTCGCTCGGGGTAAGCGCTACCAGTGAAGTTGTCCATGCGACTCACTCTTCGAGGCCTCGGAAGGAGAGAGCCATCCTCGTACTCTGGAGGTACTTGTGACAATTCCTTGTCGCCATATGCGAAAGGCTGATCACTGGAGGCCGGATACAACAACGCAAATACAGGCCCCTTCTTATTCATGCCCCTAGACGTGAGAATATCGTAGCGGACACCAAGCTTGCCATTTTCTCTTTCAATGTCTTCTGGTGGCCACTGGCCATAACCCACGCTTGGGGCCTCCATTCCTAGAGTAGTCTCCTGGTCCACTTGACCCATTGGGAATGTGGTCAACTGGTAGATTTGATCAATGCGGAAGAAGGCATATACGACGACTGTCAAGTACCCAAGCATAAACTGCGTAGTGTAAAGCGTGGCTTTGCTGTACTCGCGCAGCATCTCTGACCCTTTCATTCAATAGCTAAAGCATTGTCAACTCCACATCAAACGTCTTGATCAGCAAGTTCCTCAATTCTCCTGCTACTAAACTGTCCACGCCGTATCGTGAAACCGGGTTGTCAGAGTCAAAATCGTCAGCCGCCACACCTGGAAGCTCGGTTATGCGTTTTGTAATAGCTAGACGTGCGGCTGTCGTCTTCTCTGACGGTTTTCAAGCATTTTACCACCATGTCGCAATAGACATGGAGGTCCGAGGAACCCTCTCCAGCTGTGCCGCTTCCTCCGGAAGCAAGCGCCTGCGCCCTATCAGAGATTGTCCGCGCAACCGCCCGGAACCGCGCGTTCCCGTCCACACCAGATTATTAATGCGGCCACTTTCCAGATAGAAAAGGAATCGGGTTGTTTCCAATCCGGTAACTACTTGTGCAAGGCAACTAGAATCTAGCCGAAAAAAGGATGACTTGTCTGCCAAGGAATAAGACTAAGAGAGAGCCCCTTCAAGAAGCTGCAGAAACTCTGTTTCTGACACGCCGTAAAGGGTATTGCACTGGAGCATCTGTTGAAACCCTGCAGAGGCGCTAACAGAGCCGATTTCGAGGATCAAGCCAAGTCCAAGAGCGGTCGCAAGCAAGCATTTTAAGAGGCGCAAACTGGCAAATGTGTCTTGAAACGCGTGTGCGGCGGTGTACGCTCCTTGACTAGGTGTGCCCACGGTTCACACGATAGATGAGGTCATTGAGAAGAAACCAAGAGGCAAGCTCCCGGTGGCATGATGAAGGTTAATAGTACCGGCAACTTTGGGTGCAAGTACACCCGGAATCTGGGACCGAGTAGCATTACTAAAGAGAGCACCCTAAGTTCCGTGTCACTGAAACTTACTCCTTCCACCATAGCGAGATGGATTACTCCGTTGAATTGGCGCAAAAGAGAGAGTTTCTCCCCCAAACAAACAAGTGTTTTTCGAACCGTTACATCGCATCAAAGAACTTCTAGGTAGGCTCCTTCCACAATCAGGTCTTTCATAGGGGAAACGGTTTCGGAATTGCTGCAATACTGCCCGGAAGGTCTTGAATTTCCTGGAGGAATCGCGGGGGCAAAAAATAGAAGTGCGACCAAGCGAAGGGAGTGTAAAGATGGCGTTGAGGAACTTCTCAAAGGAGTCGTGAATAAGATTTAGGCCAGTCTTGAACCAGTGTTGTTTTCAGCGAATCCTTTTAAAAAAGACATATCTTAGGTCAGCACCCACGAGGGGATATTGACATGTGACGTTCGGAATTCGTAGCTCAGCCAAGAGTAGAATCACAGTTACAGCCGTTACGGACGTAGCGAACAAATACTGATGATGTTATAGCTTTCTCTGAAAGACTTTAACTAAAGCTCCAAACATGTTAACTCAGTAGTATTTTTAGATGTGCTGGTAGTAATATGACGGTGGTAGTTGGCAGGGTGCACGACACATAACGCAAAATGTGAGACCAGCTCCTACCCAAATATTTAATTCAAGCGTTTTACTTGGGTGGCGCCCACAGTACGAAAGAGCGGCGCCGCGTATATTTAAGAAGGTCAATTATGTGGTGAAGATATGAGAGCAGTGCTATGCCAATAGCAGAGCAAATAAGCTTGTTTCTGAAGCCACGAAAACGTAGTAAGTCCTAGTATGCTGTGACTTTATATCACGCGCAGTGTTTTGTTATGCTTCAAAGCAGGCATCGCCTACCACCACCTCTCTCGCTTCTTCATTCTTTTTCACGTCTAGTTATCCTATTCTTTGCACCCTAGTGCTCCTTCCGCTCTCACGAAATCGTAGGTGATTGCCGTATCGTCTCCCTGTAGCCTTCTGCGATCCCTCACATAATAGAACAAAACTCTACAAATATTTCAACGAGGGCAATCAAGACCTCTAACATGAACGTGCTATGGCGGCACCATTCGTGAGATGCTGACTGTGAGATGTGTGTACGCTCCTCCAATTACGTCGCATGTTCATCTAGTCCCGTAGCCGTCTTGTGTGGCTGCCCGTCGTGATGGACGATTTTGGGACGAAGGGCCTTTTTCTGAAAGAATAATTGCGACTAATGCTATTGATTCGGGCTTTTTATAAATTCATCATTAAGCATCATATCTCCTCCAGTCTAGCTTACCACTGGCGCGTCAAATGGTCTTGGTTTGGCGCTGTTCCTCTGCAATCTCCGGGCCGGCCGCAAGGTTATTAGGACAGTCCGCAACAAGACCAAGGACGCTGCCGCCGTAGAGCAGATCGAAAATGCTAGAGATTCCGTGATTGAAATGGACATGACGGAGCCCAAGTCCAGCATTACAAGCAAAGTCCAAGCCGTCAGCCGAATCGGCTATCTCGTCAACAACGCTGGTTACTCTATCCTGGATCATTGTAAGGACGTCACGTAGGTTTTTTGTTTGATTCGTCCCTCTTCTCTAACGAATTTCTACGAATTAAACAAGGCATTGAGCCGACTCGGAAAGACAAGCGACAACGAAGCCACTCTCCAAATCAACACCAACTTCTTTGGCCCTCTATACACGCTCCAGGCGGCTCTCCAGGGAATGAAAAATCGAAATTTTAGCACTATTTTCAACGTCTTGAGCGTTGCCGCCAGGGATCTGCTAGCTGCGTGCTCTCTGTACGCTACATCTAAAGCCGCGCTCGAGGCCGCATCTGAGTCGCTTGCCAAGGAGGTTGCTCCCCATAACATTCGCGTGCTCATTGTTGAGCCAGGCAACTTCCGTACCAATTTTTCTAGCGCGGTAAGTTTGTGTCTGTAGTAATTCCAGTCGTCGTTTATGCCTGGCGCTATCGCTGTCTGAAATGTTTATACCCGTGGGCCGTTGACAACTAAGTGGGCCAGCCACTAACTTAGTTGTTAACGGGTAGCTGTCATTGGCTGGGCAACTGTCCATGTCTAGTTACGGGCACTGTAAATCGCCAACTCATCTTTGCATCTGATAAATTTCTTCTGCCCCAGCTCTGTAATTTTATCCTGGACATCATCTTCCTCCAACGGAATGCAAGTGTTGGTATGTGACCCTTGCCTCTTGGCTCTCAAGCAGCTTGACACAGTAACACTTGACCACACAGTCAGCAACTAAATGGGCATAAACTAAGTGGCTAGCCCCAGGCCACTCAAGTTGCCGACGGGTACGCTCTGGAGCCACGCTGCATCCTCACGTACCCGCTGACATCACCCTCGGGTACAGAGTACACCGTCCTTGATTTTTATAGTCCCCAATGTCACGGGTAGTCATGAAACGACACGTGTTTTATTACCGCATTTCGTCCTCGGCATCGTCTAGGCTCATTTCATCTTCTCATATCCATGTTACCGCAGGTTATACGGAACGCAATTCGTAGTGCAAATCGCTGCCGCCGTCAGAGACGGAAGGGATCTGTGGGAGAGGCAACAGGATGCCTTTATTAGGACTGGAAAGAATAAGAACATGCCCCCGCTTGTGCTTGGAGAGCCGGAGCGTTTTGGCTACATGATAGAAGACGTCAGCAGGGTTCACGGATTATCCATGGCAGGCAAGATTCGACGTCATGTTGAATAGGGCATATCCGGCTGCTGTTGGAGACACCCTATACCTCTGAGCGAATGCATAGGAGCTCAATACTAGAACTATAATAGCATGTGATGGATTTTTATTTTCTACGAAAAGCGTCTGCAGCAAGAAATAACTCTGATAAAGAAAAGAGAAGAAACGTCTATGGTGAATTTCCGAGATAGGGGTCGATGGTTTTGTTTCCATTCTAGAGCCCCCCTCGGATGCTTGGCATAACACGGGTCTTGCACCAGATGGAAAGGAGTAGCACAGTTAGAGTAAAAAAATATATGCAAATGAGCAAAAAAAAATGGAATACTTAGCAAAGTTAAGAGAGACGGAAGTAGAGTTTCTAACGAAGAGAGACATCAAGAGTCTGGTACTAATATAACATTTAAAGAATTAGGCAGGCATGCTAATGGCAGCGAGCGCGGGTTGCCATTACTTGGCTGATACGGCAGCAGTGTGTTGGGCATTTATTATTGAATTGAAAAGGTTCTCAGTTCCGTACTGTTGTACTATTTCGCCTAATAATGACATATTTTCTCCATTCTCTTTTATAACTCCTTGTGCTTATATTTTGTGTCCGTGTATACATGGCTTCCGCCGTGTCGCGCCACCCCAACCTTACCTGCTCTGAACCAAGTGCGTGCAACCCACGTGATCTCGGGCGTGCATTTGGGCGCTGAGAGAACAGGCAAGCAAACGAATGGAAGCAAGAGGGGCAAACCATTCCTTGTGGCAAAATCGCAGACCGAAGAACCACCAGAGTGCCAGGATGAGTGCCTTGACTTTACTCTTTGCCTCTCTCGTGGTAAGAATCGAAAAGCCAAGCATCGTTAAAGTAGACCTGACTTGAAACAGGGAGTTTTGGCGCTCTTTGGTGTGGCACTGTTCGTCGAACGGGACTTGAAGTCAATAACAACCTTCGCTAACGAACCATCGTAGATACGAGCACATTCGTTCCACAAGCTTATCGCTGCCAATTTCTCCGGCTCTTACGATTATCACACTTCTACTCCCTCTAGCAGCTGCTGCGAACGCATTCTCATACCCGCGTCTCGCTCGTTCTCATAGCCGCCTGAACCTCCTGGCCCAGGCCTTGCAGGTTGGCCAAGCCATCCTGACCACGGTCTTGGCAACCCTTCTCTTCTCGAACATCCTCCCATCAGCGGCCCGCGACTGCTTGCTATCGACCCTTTGGCAGCGCTTTTTCAGTAGCCACGATGCCAGGTCGATCCGACGGATTCAAGATGCCCTGAATTGCTGTGGCTTCAACACTGTGAGGGACAGAGCCTGGCCTTTCCCAAACCAACATACCGCCCAACAATGCGCGGAAACGTACGGGCGAGACACGGCATGCATCCAGCCTTGGAGGACGGCATTGCAAAGGAACGCTGGTGTTAGTTTTGGAATTGTGCTGTTTATTGGGATCTTTCAGGTATGCGAGCTGCGCCCCGGCTAATACCACCAAGTGCTGCTAACTGACAGGTCCTTTTCTTGTATAGATTGCAAGTTTCTTTCCGTGGCCGTCTTTCACTCTAGCTAGGAGAACGCCACTAAGAGGGCTGGTATCCTATGGAGCCAATACTGAAGAAACAGAGAGGAGCACAGAAAGGACCCGGCTTCTGCCAGCCGCAGTAGGAGGCGCAGGCAATGACAACACTGCGGACGAGGAGCCTGAGCCTAGGCCTCACCAAACAACAGGTAATGGTGATAATGGGCGTGGGGATCGACCGCCACATGTTGGTAACCCTTGGGCCGTTGAATAGGAGGGCGAGTGCAATCATGACGATATTGCATCCGTCTAGGTGTGCCTGAGTTTGCACCTGCAAGTAGGGTTTCCGTGGCTTCACTGGCAACACTTGCTTCATTTACGTAAGAGTAGGACATCCGATTGTAACAACGTCATCAACTTTTCGATACTAAAGAGCTTAGGCCAAGTATAGGAGAGATTGCTCATGGGTAAAGATAATTCAGCAAGTTGTGGCGACTAGCCTACTTGTCAGAGGTACTATTAAGAGTTGTGGTACGGGCGAGACCAGTGTTGAAGAAACTGAGGATACATGGCTGGGAGAATCGAAGCGGCCAGCATAAGTGTATACCAAGTTGCAAGACTTCTGGACGGAATTGATGCACCTAAAGGCACTGCAATGCCTGAGAATAAATATTGAAGCTTATTTGGGTGATTCCCAATGTCAGGTTGGTTGAGCGGCGTCAGATATTCAATTTTACCCATAATAACAACCTCTGCGGGAAGCTAAATAAACATTTAGGATGAATTATTGCTATCCCTAGTTCGAACTACCATAGCAGTATATAAGGGGAGGCGATAGATAGCAGGTAACCTCTAGTTCTCTTGGTAATTATCCTGAGTGACTGTTGGCGCGTCATGCTGGAGTTCCAGACACAACCTATGTATGGAATAGCGGCCTCTGTATCGTCGAATGTGCCAAGTACGTACCGTCGATAAAATTCGAGGTTATCCCTTATTAACTACCATTCTCGTCGTCTGCAACCGCGCACAATGAGAGTACCCAGTTGAGGACACGCGTTGATTCCACTTGCGCGTAGAGGCTGTCACTCAAAAATCACTGTTCCAGCCCCCCTTGCAAAATGCTAGGTCCTGATAGATTGCAGTTTGTCTACTCAGTCAATTGTCTGCTTTCGATTAGCATAATAATAAAAAATGCACCACTTCAGCAGGTGTGTTTGCAGCCAACAATTCAGTTGACCAGCTGGCGTACCTATCAACCAAAAAGCAAAGGAAGACTACACTTACTAGTTTTTGAGCTCCGTAAGCATGGATGCGATTTGAACCTTTGTAATCTAACCTAGCAGCAGAAGAAGATGCCAAGTATCGCTAGGGAGAATGATGGCTGTGATGTCTATTTCTTTATTCACTTCGATGCCGGGAAGAGACACGGGTTATCCAGATCCCAATTAAACTGTGGGTTTACTAGGCATTGGGCCTTTTTCGTAGTGGTCGTGAAAGAAAGTCTGTCCCTAATACCCGTATTAGAATCGGTTTTGCAGGGTTTAGTCTTGGTAGACTTGCTAGGGTTCCAACCAGCTGTAAAATTCTAAAACCTAGCAGCTTTGACATTGGCTATGCAGGTCTATACATTGGTAATATAAATCACGATATTTGATGCTTCTGATACTTACGAGGGATTGGAAGCCCAGAGGAAGCTCAAGGCGAATGTTTAAGCCTAAGCAAGACAATTGTACAATGCAGTTTTCGCCGAACGGCTAAATGTCTTATAGAGCCCAAATAAACGCAGGAAAATATAACCTCCACCCAGGTGATTGACTGTATCTAGTGCATATAATAGTTGCTTCTAAACATAGTGCTGTAGTCTAATCTAATTTTCAAGCGGACCTACCGCGAGATTTCTGCACCGTCGCACTGGTTGGGGCCTTCTGCATGCTCCCAACCTGGGACGTGGATATTGTAGAATTTACCGTTGGCGTCCACAATTGCCGACAAGATCAAATCATTCAAGGCCTGAGCACGAGTTGCAACATCCAAGTCTGCGTTTTCAGAGCCCATAACGATTCGAAGCCACTGTATTCCAGGTATTAATATCGTTCTCTGCTTTGAATCTTCAGTTCAAATTATAACTTACTCCCGGAGAAACAGCTACAACGGTAAATCCTTCCTTTCGTAATCAATAGCGTACTGGACGGACAACATATTCATCGCAGCCTTTGTAGTTTTATACGCTGGCACAGGCAGCCATGTGTACCTCTTCGCATAGCCAATAGAACCGTGAGGGGCGAGCTAGGCAAAGTTAGGTACTTCTTCTAAAGAAGCTGGTCTAGTTGACTTGAATCATTAATATCTTCTTTCCGCTGCCCTTCTGCAACAGAGAATTAATGCCGCAGGAATGCGGTGCGCACTAACGACGTTGACATCGGAAGCAGTCAGCAACTGTTGTCCATCCATGGCATGAACTCCAGCTTCCGTGTATGGCATTACCTTGAATAACTGTTAGCGCGTAATGAACACGAGTCAAGGGCTAACTACATCGACATTGTTGATAAAAATGGCGAGTCCTTTGCCGGCAAGTTTAGTCTTAATAACAGTGGCTGGTTGCTTCACTGAATTCTCGTTGGTAATCTCACCATGGACTTGCATAATGCGGACGACGGAGCTAGAGACTAGCTCGTCTAAGAGTTGGGAGGGACTTCTAGCTGTTACTAGGATAAAGGAAGCTCGTGATTCTGGTAGCTGCACTAGCTGCCTTACGAGTTCAAGAGTTCAAGTCCGATGCCGCTGCCACCGCCCGTAACCAGAACAGTCGACATTTTGTTTCTTGAAAGAGATGTAGTATAACAGGAAGGAAGGGTACGACGGAAGAGTCGAGGCCAATCTAAGCACAAAAGTAGACAACGAGTTTATGGAAGCTGTCGAGGCGGGCTATCAATCCTTCCAGGTGCAGCCGGATTCCGAGGCCAACACCGCTGTGCCACACATGGCCTGGGGGATGGACATGGAGCAGTTCCTCGTCGAGCCATATCTATCCATGCTCGGACCTAACGTCAAGTGGCAGCGGCACGGGGCGGTCGGACGACATGCCTTGGGTTCACTCGGCGGCGATGCAGCATGTAACTCATCAAGGCGCGCTATGGCATTCCGGAATAGTCTAATGAAGCGCGGCAACGTATGTATGTGAACCGCTATCATACACATTCCAAACAAGCTCTACTTCCATTTGGCTCGTTTCTCATGCCATCTTCTCACACGCCTTCGACCGGCGACGCTCCAAAAAGCAGAAGATCAAAGCCACAACTACGCCCAAGCCGGATAGACCGATGCCCGTGTAAAAAGCCCCATGATAACCTCGAAGAACGTCCTTCCCTCCGTCACTTACCTGCGAATCGACCGTGCCGGCGAACCCGAGCCCGGTGGAGATGGAGTAGTTGACAAATTTGTTGACCAGCGACGCGGCGAGGTCCTGGTGCCGCCGCGGCATGACCCGACTCAGGACGATGGTGGCGGCGGGGAAGGACACGTCCATATCCAGGGGAAAGATGATGATGGCCACGAACGTCTGCGCCCAGTAGGTCTGGTGGCCGGGCACTATCACAAAAATGATGCCTCCGGCGAGGAAGGCGGTCATGGAGATGAGCATCACTGTCGAGGGGCGGAAGTGACTCAAGATTAGACCCGTGATGACGGCAGCCCATAGCCCGCTTATGGTGATGGGAACAAACTGAGCAGGTATAAGTAGAGGGGTCTGGCCCCTCAGGACCTCGAGAAAGTTCTAGATGTAGTAGACAAAGATGCCGAAGCTGGCCCAGCCGGCGCTGACGCAGGCCCGGGCGAAGAAGGAGTCGATGTTCAGGGGATTGGGGGGTGCCGCACCCTCTTCTCGACGAAGACGGCGATGCCGATGATCATGATGATTTACGTATAAGGTGTCGGCCAGTCGACAACAGGACCTTGGTTCCAGGCGAAATTGAAGAGGGCCAGGGCGGCCACGCCAATCGCGGAGCCGAAGACGTCGACACGCTGCCAGGCGCTAGAGCTCTCATGCTCCGGGTTGGTCGGCGGCGGCGTCGCGGGAATGGCAAAGACGCCCAAAAGGCCAACAGAAGGCACACGAAGCACATGACCCAATAGGCCCAGGGCCACCAGGCCATCTGGGAGAGCAGGCTGGCGAAGACGGCGCCGAGGAGGAAGCCGCTGGGGGCGGTGGCACCGAACAGACTGAAGATCATGTTTTGGCGGAGTCCCGGGACGTAGCAGCGGCCGACGATGGCGATGGAGTTGGGCAGCAAGAAGGCCGGGCCGATGCTCTGCATGGTATGGCAGAAGGCGAAGAAGATGGGGCCGCTGTAGACGGCAAACCCGGCGAGGGCGGACCATAGACCGAACCAAGCGAAGCCGCCGACGAAGAAACGCTTGTGACCGAAGATGTCGTCGAGACGGCCTGCGATGAGGATGAAGGTGCCGACAGTGAGGGAGTATGCCGCGGAGAGCCCAGCTCACATCCCCGGGCGGGTTCTCGATACCAAAGGGGCGAGCAATTACGTGCTGGGGCACGATACTCAGGGCGAGAACAACTTGCGCGAGGAGCTGGGAGGAGCAGATGATGATGATAGAGATGGCCTCGCCGGCAAGGGACTGGGGGCGCTGGACGCGGTCTTAATGGCGGTCTTGGAGGTTGTCGTCGTGAATATGGCCATGACCGCTGTTGTGATGGCCCTCGTCTGAAGCTTTGGAGGGTGTTTGCCCCGGTGTTGGATAGTCAGAGGGCGCGCGGCCATTTGGCTCCTCGCCAAGAGGCGTGTTGTGTTTTCCTTGTAAAGACATTGATGTGGTTAATTATGGCGGAGTGAGGTGTAAGTGACGAATTAGCTCAATCAGTAGGACTCCTGTGAGCCTTTATCAGCCAGTATGATGATGGCATTGTCGACCAAATGCCCAATTCCGAATTATTTGCATGTGTCGGTCCTGCCAGGCGCAATAGAGTGTACATAAGTTTGTACTCCCTTCTCGGCATTGCGGGAAACTTGCTCAGAGCTCCTCCCTCAGTCCGTGGTTGAATAATCACCGCCATGTTGTATTATGCGGCTTAGTTCGGTGCGGTTGCTGCGGTTGCTGCGGACTTGGACACTTACCGCCGCTTCAGGGACGCCCATCAGACGGTGTCCAGTATTGTACGATTATAACCTAGCGGAGGTGAGAGGTACTGGAAGTACCTCCCTCCAGCTCGGCACAAGCAGGCCAGTGACCATGTTATTGCATTGCTCGTCTTTGTAGTACCGGGGAACCTGCAGGACACCGTCACGCTCGGTGTACTCGAACTCGACCGGACCAGCTTCAGTGTCGGGACGGCCGAATCCCTCCTCGAGTACCTGCACGATGACCAAGACGGCGACCTCTCCGCCCGAAGACCATCTCTCGCCTGCATGTGCACAGTCAAGGTCCAGGTAGAGAAAACGACAGCCGATGTACTCGTAGCATACGCAGGAACCCCAGGTGAACAGCCCGTTCGCGCGCCTCGCTCTCCACGGTACCGCCGGTCGTGACCCATAGCAGGCCGCTGCATTGCGTGACTATGTTGCGGAGACCCTCCATACGCACTGCATCGAATCATCGAGGTTCGCCAGAATGGGCTCGTCAATCTCGCCTACAAAAACACAGGTCTTCGTCTTGTATATGTCGCAGCTGCTCTGCTGCTGGAGCACCAGGCGCTCAGGGGCGAGAGTGCCAGTACCGGTCAAGGCCTGGATGCGCCTAGATAGCACATCGATGAACTCTGGCGGTGGAGGTGCCTTGCTACTTGTGACCACAATAAAGCTCTCTCGGTGATGAGCCTTGCCCGGGTTGGATTTCTAGTCTTCGGCGAGCGGCGCCGTAGATACGATGACACTGTTGTGTGGATGATGTCGCTCTCCGAGTCACGAATCTCAAGATTCACACCACTAAGCCCAGCGTCCCGAAGCACGCGATCCCAGGAGAATGCCGTGAGAGTTGGGTGGTCGGGCTCTTCGCCTTGCCACCAGCTCGCCTTCAAGGACGTCTTGGGCGTGCCAAGCGTCTCCAGTACGCGGCGTGTCGCGAGCGCGCCGGTACCGGCACCGATTAGGAGGACGCGGGCACCAGGGTTTGTGTACAATCTTGTACAGTAGCGTAGAGTGCTGTCCCAGTGCTGATAACCGACGCATCGCGTTGGCGTTGTACTTATTAAGAAGCAGCCCACTCACTTCTTCCACGTGGAGCTCACCACGGAGGAGGACGGGAGGAGCGGCCCGAGCCGGTAAAGCCTCAGCCACTCTCCCGATGCCTTGTGGGGCCGTGGCAGCTATGTAGTTATTGTTGTCGCTTCTCAGGCCCGTCCAGCGCGCACACGTTGGCTGCCTTGGCGGTTGATTCATGCGGCCATGCGTAACGTGCCACCCCACAACATCGTCAGCCCCCCATTTTCGTCATATCCAGGGCTCTATTACAACACATTAAAATTAAGGCATTTTTCAACGAAAAGGGCATATATTAGCTATCTACAGCTAGAACGTAAATTCTATATTAGACTGATTTATACCTGTAATTTTAAGGGTATTTTCTTTAATTATATAGCTGTAACGTTCTTTATAAAGAGCTACTTTATAGTTAACTTTAGCTTTAACTCTAACGATATTAAAGATAATATAAAGGCTTAATTAAGGTCTTTTTTAATAGCCTTTTAGCTAATAGGCTTTTAAAGCGTTAAATTTAACTTTAAGATATTTATTTTTAATAGATAAAATTATAATAAGGTTATTCTTTTAATTAAGGCTATAATTAGCCTTTAAAGCTAAGGTTTAATATTTATAATTAATACTATTAAGGTTATAGCGTAATATATTTACTTAAGCTTAAATCTCTTTACTATTATAAAGCGTTTATTAAACCTATTATTTATTAATTTTTTGCTTTTTTAGTGTTATAGGCTCGTTTTTACTATTATCTTTAATAATAAATTAAAGAGCTCTTTTAATATTAATAGGAAAAATACTAGTAGCTTAAAATCTAGCTTAAATATTTATTACTATAAAGGCCTTTTTAAAAGCTTTCTTATAAGCTTAAATAAATTACTGTTTTTATTATAGTAATAAGATATTAAAATTAATAATACTAGCTTACTATTAATAATAGTAGGTTTTTAAGGGCCTAAAAACGCTTATATTTAATAGCTAGGTAATATATAATATCTTTACTAAAAGAAAAAGAAGCTATATATAATTAATATAAGCTATATATATTAATTTAATTAAAATATATAGCCTAATATTATTTAAAATAAGAATATACTATAAGAAGAGGTTTTTAAGCGTTATTTCTAATAAAAAGACCTCTTTAAACTATTTTATTATAATTTAAGTATTAGTTTAACTGAAATTATTATAGGTAAAAGCCTAATATAAAAAATAATTAAGAAACTATTACCCTTAAAGCTTTAAGCCTTTTAAGATAATTATAGGCTTAATATAATAATTTATAACGCTTATATATTTAAGAATTAAAGCCTACTTATAAGAAGACTCTATTATTCTTATTAAATATTTAATAAGGTTACTTTTAATAACCTTATTAGCCTTAAAATACCCTTTTATAATACTAGTTTTATTAAAGTTATAAATTTAAGTTAACCTAATTAATTAAACCTTAATTAAATAATTAAAAACAGTTATAAAAAGCTTATATTTAATCTTTTATTATATTAAGAGTTCTTTTAAACTTAATATCTTATAATACCTTTATTTTAACCTTTAAGTTATATTAAAGAAAGCGGTTAACCTAATACTTTTTAATTAGGTTACTATTATTACCTTAAGCTATAATAACCTATATAATAGCTTAAACGTTATAATAGCTAAGTAGCTTATTAGCTTTTTTCTTATATAAAATCTAATTTATTAGGTCTTTCTCTTATCTTTATAATAATTATTAAGAGCTTACCTTAGCCTCTTAAGTTAATTAATAACCGCGAAGTTAATTATAAAGAGTTATTTAAGAAAAGCTATAATCTTAGGTTACTTAAACCTTTAAAAGGCTAGAATTAACGTCTTTAATAGTAGCTTTAATTCTATTCTTATAAGCGATATTAATAGGGGTTATAATGTAAATTTAGAGTTAAAAGAGCTTAATTTAATAAAGTTATTAAGTGTTAAAAAAAGGGCTCTTACATTAATCGCGGCGTTGTGGATGTGACGAAAATGGGGGGCTGACGATGTTGTGGGGTGGCACGTTAGTACTTGGCCGAATGTGGCTGCTCCTGAAGGCGGGCTACATTCTCTGAGGTGACAGATCGTAGCGCATCATGGACAAAGTAACTAAATACACAACCGCTGGAGGTTCCTGGCCACGTCTGCCTCGGCATTGGTGTTGGTGGGAACCAGCTTCTTCATGATGTATGCGAGAGCCAGCGGGTTAAACCACCTTGAACCACAACTTGCGCCATTTCGACTCGAAGGCGCTCTCGATAGGCATCAGCGAAAGGATCCATATGGTGTGAGTGGTATGCCTGTTGAACCCCGAGACGACGAGCGAACACGCCATTTTGCTTGCACAAGTCCTCCATCTCTCGAACGGCGTCGGCATCACCAGAGATGGTGGCGCTCTGGGGGCTGTTGACGCATGCAACAACGGCTTTGCCATTCCCCTCGGTTAGCATGTCGAAGTAGGACCGCACCGCATTAACACCCAAACCGACCGCCGCCATAGCACCCTTGGCAGCACCCGGCGCGCGGTGTCTTGTATGCTACGAGTATGACGCGGTGGTAGGCCGTCGCCATGGCCTGACGATGCGTGAGGACATCCATGGCGAAGACGGCCGCGATCCCGCCCGACGAGTGGCTTGCGACCGCTGACCGCGTCATGCCCCAGGCTTCAAGCAGGCGTACTAATGCGATCTGCAGCGCATACGGGAATGCTAATCTTGGTGGCGTGGACTCTTGTCGTCTTTCGCTCGAGGCCGCCTACCAAGCTCTCCAACAGTCCGGGTATTTCAACGAGCCGGCCACGACCAGCGCCGCTGACCTCCAAAGACGGAACGCACGTGGGCGTCGACGTCGGCCTCTGCTCCTACGAGTACGGTGTTAACGTCTATTGCCATCCGACCAGCGCCTTCATGGGGACGGGGGTGCTGAGAAGCTTCATCCCCGGAAGAGTGTCGCAACACTTCGGGTGGACGGGCCCGTCCTTGGCCTCTGATGCAGCATGCTCGTTGTCGACGACGGCCCTCTTCACATGGCCTGCCGGGATCTGCTGTCGGGCGAGGTCCCGGCGGCGCTCTAAACCTGCAGTGGACACAAAACCTCGCCGCCGGCAGCTTCATCAGCCCAACTGGCCAGTGCAAACCCTTTGACTTTAATGCTGATGGTTACTGCCGCGGCGACGGCATCGCCCACGACCTCCCGAAGATTGAGTTATCCAGCGCCGTGGCCGACGCCGGACGGTAACATGGTCCTACATAAGGCACCGTGCGCTCTACGGGTGTTTGTTCCCAACGTACCTTCGCTGTCGACACTCTTCCATCACGCCATCTGCAAAGCTCGCGTAGACTCGCGCGACATTTCGCTGGCCAAGTGTCATGGCACTGGCACGCCCGTCGGAAACTCTGTAGAGTGGGAGAGCATACGCAACGCCGTGGCTGGTCCTCTGCGCGATACCGTTCTGCCCATCGGCTCGGCCAAGGGTCACAATCGGCCACACCGGAGGCGCGTCCGGTATCGTCCCGGACGTCACCACCAAACGTCGGGACTTGGTGAGGAATTCACCTGTCCTAGCGGTGAAAGTCATTAATAGGGTTGATGTAGCAGCCCGTGAGGCAGAGGTAATGCGCCTAGTGGCAGTCTACACGACAGGTTGGGACTCGGCCGAACTTGAGGATGCGGCGAACGGCACTATTGGCACCCGCCCCCGTGCCGGAGCCGTGGTGCTCGTGACCGGCGCTTCGGGCAGCGTTGGGTCGCACATTGTTCAAGCACTCGCCGAGCGGCCGCATGTCGCCACTGTGGTTTGCATCAACCGCACCATCAGTGACGTGCCCGCCGACAAGCGGCAGGTAGCTTGAGAGGCACTATCTTCGAGAGGCATGGAGGTATACGGCACCGACGCCTCCAAGCCGCAGCTACGTCTATCGGACCAGGAGTACACCTGGCTGGCGCAGTACGGCACACACACATCATCTACAACGCCTGGCCCAGGAGCGCCAAGCGGCCACTCAAAGTTTTTGAGCCCCGGATCAAGGTGATGCGGAGCCTGCTGGATCTGGCGCGCGACATGGCGGTAGGAATCCAGCCGCGCAGGATCGGTCTATCACGTCGACAACCCCGTCGGCCAGCCGTGGAAGGAAATGTCGATGGCTCTAGCGGCTGCCTTGGATATTCCTCCCCATGGCATCGTTTCCTTTGAAGAGTGGATTAAACGGGTTCGTCAATCGCCTCTCCCCCCCGGCTGGGAACCCAGCCGCCCTCGCCCTGGACTTCCTCGAGGGCCACATTGAGCGCATGGCTTGCGGGGGTATCGTTTTGGACACGCAAAGATCAATTGAGAATTCCAAAACCTGGCTTCGGAAGGGCCGGTGAGTGCTGAGGTGGTGCAGTCCTATGTGTCGTCTTGGAAGGCAAAAGGTTTTCTCAATTAGCCACTGACATGGGTTCTTTACACTTTGAGTTGGTATTGTTCTGGTTGGGTATTTTTACATTTATCATAGAAAAGGCTTTGAGGAGGAGAAAAACACTATGCAGAATACCACGGTCTTCTCTTGTAGGATGTAACAGCTCCGTAGCATGGCTTTCTTGTTGCAGCGCCATAGGAACCATTGAAAGGCAATGGAGCTGATGGAACATGGAGATGCCGAAGGCTTACAACTCACCTATTCCTCGGCGTTTCTCGAAGAAGAATTCCCCATTCGGGGTGAGTAGATAATCCCAATTTTGATCATGGCTGTGGGATACGTTTTTCAAACGCAGAGTTCCTGATGAATTGGACGTTGAAGAGCGGCAGGTATGCCGGTTGAAACTCATGATGCAGTGAGCAAAAAGGGGTAAAGCAAACCAAAACAAGCACCAATAACTAGACCAGAATCGCTTCATATCCTATAGTATCTTGAGAGCTCTTTGTGCGAAATTTGACTTCAGTCTCCGAGTAGAAGAGCGTCCCTGCTATTGGCGTTATCCTGTTCCTCTCCTCTCAAGTCGAGAATTATCATCGTGCTAGCCGGGGAATGAAGAACAAAAGTTGTTTCGAGTTGTAATAGAGCGACCGCAAGTACAATATTAAACAGTCTATTTGCGTCTCTGCAGTAGCCAGGAACGGTAATGCTTGACAACGTTTTGTTACCAAGCTTTATTAATAGAAGCTGAGCGTAGGACGACATAACTAACGCATAGGGCGCAACTTACACGTAGCTGTGCAACAATGCTACCAAACCAGTACGGAAAGTCAGATGGCCAGCCATAAGCATGCAAACTAATGGCGGAAAGCAAGACCAGTTCGTCATCTAATAAGTCATCGAGAAGGTTTGAATTAGAGACTGCATATGTAGCTAGTAAACCTGATCGCTGCGACCTTTGTCTTTAATTGAAGGGGCACCTTGTGATGCATGTTCAGTCTTCATCTACACAGAACTCTCATTATTTGTAGTAAAGGGCTTCATGCTGCTAAGCGAATCGACACGGCCAAGAAGAAACTCAAGATGTCGATACGCGGCGCTTGGTGCATACTGCGGAACCATATGGCCGGCCAGCGAAACTTCAACATATGTTAGGCCACGTTCCGTATGAGCCGTGCCAAAGACACCGGCGCCTGCTAATGTGGCATCAGTGCCATCAGTGTGGTAGGGGACGTAGAATTGTTCGATAGGGCGCTTCTGGAAGCCCTGCTTTCCACCAAAAGTCATGTTCTGAATTGCCATAAGTGTGCCATTTGCGATGAGACCAAAGTCTAATGCCCCGTGGCCAATGATAACATTTTGCGTGCCGTCTATGACACGACCCAGGACATTATCGGAAGATGGCTCGGAGTGGTCCGCACCATCCCCAGCGAAGACAGATTCGTCGGAACATGACATCCAATTCACATCGAGAGGAGCATTGATAGCTTTCTTGACGTCTGTACGGTTAAAGTAGATGGATGCACCCCGAGGTAGATACTCAAAGGCACCAGGGAAGCCAAGCACGTCCCATAGCAGCGGGCAGGTTGTTGCTATCTGGTATATGTTGAAGCAAGGATTGAGCGCAGTGACGGCATCTTCAACACGCTGCGAGAGACTGCAGCCTGGAAGCACGTCACCCGTCTTTGGGTCGAGGCCAGGCAAGACGGAGGGCAGTCGACTATTAGGTGGGTATTTGAGATGTTTTGCACGCAACGCGGCAAAGCCGCAATCTTTATCAGCACGGTGGATTTCCTTGACGAATGAATCGTTGAGTGGAAACAAGTTTCGGTTGGAATCGATAAAAGGAACGGTGACAATGTCGTTTTGAAGCCTGGTAACGCCAATAACAGGGTCGTAGATCATCATGCCCTTCATGTTGAAATGGGTTGTATCATTTGCATCTAGCATAGCGCTTGCGATATACGGGCAGTACATGCCGCTATAATCAATTCTATTAGTCGAATTCAACGCGTTTTGGACTTTGCACAAAGACTTACGCGTAAGACTCCCCCGTGATGTACACCTTGTATCCTTGCGTGGAAAATGTCTCAACAAAATTCTTAAAGAAGCCCAAAAACTGCTTTGCTACATCCTCCTCATTCCTAGCCGTCACATGTCCCTGAGAGAAGCCTGTGCCAATTGGCTGTTCTACCCAAAGCACGTTACTGAGATGGTGCCAGCTCCACCGGTTCGGGACGGGTTTATAGGTGCCATACTGCCATAAGAAAGGCCCATTCTCTTGCAGAAGTCCCTCAAGGGATGAGCATCCTGGCTAAAATATCGTGAAGAGAGTTAGTATCGAGACCAGAAGTAATCGAATCAGTATCATGGTTATAGTGCTCAGCTCCTGTATCCTCCGACATTGCTCATCACTTACACCACCATTAAGCCAAATAACAATCTCCTTCTTCGCAGTCGGATTAGGTGAAGGTTGGAACCAGAAGTAGAATTTCTCAGTTCCATTCAGATCTTTTGTAGTGGAAAGCGTCCCCGCATATGCTTCACCAATGTCAAAAGCAACATCAGGAATCCCGGTGCCATTAACAGCGAATCCTGTATTCATGGTTTAATTAGTTGGCTTACCGTTTGCAATATTTTATCGAGCTTACAAACCGTAGCAGCTCGACTACCATTTTACTTACTCCTTGTACTAACGCTGTCGAATTTCCTAGGAACTGGGCCGTTCCGAGTCCATTTGTCAAAGGGAACAGCGCGTCGAGTGAACTTTGGGTGCCGTCGGGCCGCGGGATTTTCTCTCCCATTGCAGAGGGACAAGGACCCCATCCAAGCAATCAAAAAGGCGACGACTGCTGAACGCATCTTGTAATGCAGCCTGCGAGTAAATTCCTGCACCCGTCAGCAAACTATGAGAGTAGTTAAAGTATTTATAATCGCCGCTAGACGTTGGTATCCATGTCGGAGTTGAACGACGCGCCTCGGAAATCAAACAAGCTAGTTCGGCTGCTTTGTGCCGCCAACGGTGATTCAAATCAGGCTGAAGATCCTTGCACTTGCTAGCAGAGCACAGTAAGCATGCTGTCTGTGCTTACTCTGTGAGTAGTAGCTCGGCTACTGCACGATGACTGCAGAATCTATGGGGACGTCAATCCACCTGGATGGGACGTTGGTTCTCACCGTATGTAAGACGTAGTATGGTAAAGGCATCTACCTAGTCCATAGTCTCAATAAGTGCATCAGAAGAAGAAGGAAAATGCATCATTTGCGGCCAGTTTTCGTCTCATGGGCCTACTGCTCTGATAGACTTAGGGCTAATGAGACTATAATGCAGCCATGGTATACAACATTGCGATTAAGAAGTGAGCTGAAAGCGGTGATAAATGGTCGGCCGTACAGCAACAAGACCCGTGGCAGCAGCGAGCAGTAGAAGGAGCGGTCAGAGAAAATCACTATTGTGTACATGGCAGGGCCAAAAGATTCACTGCGTTGATAGAATTAGTCGACGAGCATTAACCTACCCTTAACTCTACTTGCTTCGCTTGGGACTCTTATTGCCGAGTCCACACTGTGACTTGGTCCTCGCGTCTTCTGACCCCATTACGCTTACGTTTTTCATGTATCCGGATTTATGCTTCGCATGTAGTGGCAGAAAATCTGGAGAGATCGGTTTGACTTGTTCTATGCTTCTATGAGGTCTTCCCACAATTTCCGATACCTTTGTTGTCTTGCCGTGACATTTGCAAGCTTCAATTTCCTTGAACAGCATTCAACTTTTTTCATTCTTCATATTTCTTCCCGACACACTGGATAAACTCATGTACAGAGAATGGAAAGCAGAGAGGGAGTTCGCGAGAAGCTCCCGCGGATTACCGTTCTCAAGAATGCGACCGTTGTCCATAAGCACCACGCGGTCAAAGTCCAACACAGTATGTAACTTGTGAGCAACGGCGATAATGGTGCGACCACGAAACTCATCTTGTAGGAATCGTTGCATTAGTTCTTCTTCATCAGAGTTGACACTGTGGAATCATTAGTAATGTAATTGCGTGAGGCGAATAGATACGCGGCCGTATTTTGTGGCAAACTATGCAAGGGAGGGAACCATAGAGACGTCTCTAAAATTTGGACTTGTCACATACCTGCTTGTTGCCTCATCTATAATGACTATACTGCTGGGTTTCACCATGGCGCGTGCAAGGCAGAATAGCTGCCGCTGCCCATGTGAGAGAAGCTCTTCACTGATCATCTCGTCCAGCCCACCGCGTTTCTCCAACATCTCCCACAGATTTACGGACCGAAGCGCGGCAATAATAGACTCGTCGTTCGATAAGTGCAATAAATCAATATTATCGCGTATACTACCCTGTAAGAAGAACGGCTCTTGAGGCAGTGTGTTCAGCCGTAAGCGCACCTCCTGCCGGGGAACCGTACTAATGTCAACACCATCAATAGTAATATTGCCGGCATCCAGCTCAAGAAGGCGTAATAATGTAGAGATCAAAGACGTTTTACCACTGCGTAAAAGAGCAGAAAGTCAACACTGACCCTTCAAAGTCGTGTAGCAAGAAGCGGACGAAAACTCACCTGCCTGTGCGGCCGCAAATTGCCACCTTCTCGCCAGCTGTTATAGATAGATTAATACCTTTTAAGACCGGCTCCAGAGAAGACTGATAGGAGGCCGAGACGTTACTAAAGTCGATTGTGCCATTTAATGGCCAGCCCTCCGGAGGATCACGTGTATTAGCCCCTTTGTTTTCGGATGGAGTGTTTGAGACGTATGATTTTATGCGACTTATAGCGCCAAGAGCCGTCTCCAACTGTGTCCACTGCGCAATAAGAGTCTGAAGTGTGCCACTAAAGTTGATGATTCCAAACAGCGCAACACCAAGATAACCAGTCTTTCCACCGGACGTAGCGGTTGCAAAAGCAACCAGAATAATAGCGATGCCTCCGACCATTAAATCTAGAACTAAATTAAGCCATCTTTGTATGCACCAGAGTAGATAATAGGGCCTCTGAGATGTATTAAGCACGTGGTAATTACGTTGGAGGTAGTCCTCTGTCCATCCGTAGGCACGGATACAGGACACACCCGCCAGAGTTTCCAGGAACTGAGAGAATAAAGGGGCTTTAGCTTCAATGTCTATAATCCGAAGCTGACGTGATGTGCGTAAATAGTAAAACTGTATCATGTAGACGAAGAAGATGCACACGGGAACTGTTGCTGCCAAGTAGCCTGAGCCGGTGAAGACTAAAACAGCAGAAATGACAACGGTAAATAGCTGGACAACTGTCTGGTCTAGAGCATGTGCCAGATCGTTGTCGACTAACTGCAGATCTTGACTAAACCTGTTGATTGAAAAGAGAACTCTGCGTCAGTAGCCTAGCCAATGTTTCAAGTAAGCCATGGAAACATACCTGTTGGCAATTTGACCAACGTCAGTTGATGTTAAGAAGGATGTTGGTGCGCTTAAAAGATAAGTTAGCATGTCAAACAAGAAATAATATTGAAAAGGCAAGACTAACTTCATGGTTGTCGCGAGCAAAAGCTCGTGAAACTTTCTCGATATTTTGGGTAGCAGAACGATGTTGAATATCCTGGGAAACGTGATTAGATAACAGCGTAGCTATGGAGACATGACGAATTACCAATCTGAGCCAAAACAACCCAAAACTGCCAAAGCTCCAAGCAGGCTGTAGATGCCTACATAGTAGCCGATCTTGTCGTTGGGCCTCTCTGCGTTGGCGTTGGTCCACCACTGCAACCAAATTGCTATGGCCGTGTTAGCAACTTGCCAATAAGTGGTGAAGACTTTTCCGGTCATCAACTTACAAGGAAAATTGAGCCCGAAAATGAAGCACGCGCATCCAAATAGATACAAGAGGAAGGTCCATTTCCCCGCGACGTGAATAAAGTAAGCGTAGATTCTCCAGTCACTTGTTCCGCGACTCGTGACATCTTGCTCTTCGTCCTCGTCAGGTAGGCCGAGCTCCTGAAGCGTCTCCTCCCCCAGTAGCAGCTCTGGTCGAGCGGTAGTCCCCTGCACTATGCCTGCTAATCGCTCTATATAGCCTCCAGAGGCCGACAGAGAGTCCTTGGTACCTTGCTCGGCAACAGTCCCATCCTTGTTCAGAATAACAATATAGTCTGCATATTGAATATGGTTGACTTTTATTGTTCTCGTTTGTTAGCCAAGCATCTCCAGCACTTCGTACCTGGGAACAGCTGCTTACTCGAATTTGTGGTCAGCACCACGGTAGTGTGCGACGACTTGAAGAGCCCGCCGGGGCCGAAAACTGCATCAAGAATGCTTGCTTCGGTGGCTCGATCAAGACCGGTAAGCACGTCGTCAAGTACCATGACTTGATTTCTAGAGTAAAGGGCTCTTGCCAACGACTGGCGACGGTAAGCTGTTAGCGACGCACACATACACATGTTCGTTGGTGGACACATTGTTGCTTACAAGACGCATTTGCTGCCCTCCACTTAGCCGGGATCCCCTAGTTCCCACGTTGGTTTGATCCCCGTCTCGTAATTGCTCGAAATCCGCTGAGAGTGCGCAGGCTTTCACCACAGTATTATACCAGGGCTTATCCCACCTTGACATTCCAATGATATTATTTTGGATTGTGCCCCAGGTGATCCATGGAGACTGTGGACAGAATGCTGCCCTTGAGAATGATGTAGAGACTGTTCCGCTAGTCACAGGCATCTCACCAAGAATAAGTCTCAAGAGGGTTGATTTGCCGCATCCTACTGGTCCCACCACCACGGTCGTTTTGCCACGGCTAATTTCGAGATTTATGCCATTGAGAATGGAAGACTCGGCGGAATATCCAGCTGTGACGTCTTTGATGGCAATGGCAACATTTTGGTCGCCCAGTGCGGACACAGATCCTAGAGGTACTGCTTTCGGTTCTCCCAATCCGAGCGAAGTCTCGGAGGAGGAGTCCCTTTCGAGATTATTCCTAGTTTCCGGAGTGTCTCTAGGGTCTTCTCTTTCTTCAGATGCCAGATGTTCTTGTATGCGGTTAAACGAGTTAATGATTGTTTGAATATCTTCGAAAACCATTCAATATAAATGTCAAAGGCTGGACCTGGAGGGAGAAAATCGACAGTGCCGAGAATGCAATGCCTTCCGTCAATGTCGTAGTGTTATTCGATTGCGCAAGAAGAATGAAGACCCCAAACCCCCATACGGAGGAGAACGCATCGGATGTGTATGCTGCAGATTCAATTTCGTCAATTTGGGTTGCCATCACCGCATGGCAACGGAAATACTCACATGTAACCGCTTCCAGGACAGTGAAGATACGATGGCGGCGTGACGCACGAATCTCTAAAGATCTGAGGCCCGCAACGACGTCAGACATGACGTCTGTTAGGCCAGTCATCTTGATTGCCTTCATCGAACCCAGCATTTTCGTCGTCACAGCCAAGCGTCTCTCGATAGCTTCTAACCACGGGACGTTTGCATTGCCTGCAGCGGCGGCTATAGGTATTCCTAACACTAGGCATGCTTTTGGAAGTCACGTCAGCATGCACCGTTTATAATAAGAGTGAAGATACATCTTCAGCGGGATGAGGTATATTCGCACCAACTACATGGGCAGTGGCAGCCGCCATGGCGACACCAAGTAGTCTGTACAGTAGCCACATGGACAATGCAATTTCAATGAAACTGGAGTAGAACTCGTGCACCAACTCCAGACTAAGAGCAATGCGATCAATATCAGCGCTCATCAGGGTGATAGCTTCGGCATCAGAAATCTTAGTAGCACTTATACGAAGAGTCTTGGTAAAGATGAGAGAAATGAGGCTACCGCGGAACATTGTCAGGAGACGGTACGTCTTGTGCTGATATGCAGTAAAGGTTGCCTTTCGAATATGTACTGTTAGCGCGCTACCGTTCGCCGGTGAAAAAAAGGAGAAACGAAGAAAGTAAATAAGACAATTGACGTACCGCTTTCCCAATATACACTATAGCGTATGCGCCTATCAGCCCATAGGCGAACTCCCTCCTAGATGATTCAACTGGTTCCGCCGTGAAGTCAAGCACTCGCTCCAGTAGGAATGGCTGCGCAAATGTGAAGCCAATGCAGGCCAACCGCGGTATTACACCCGCTAACAAGTCCCATTTGTAATGAAGAAGAAAGGTCCAAAGCAGAGCATTTTTCTTGGACGCATCCACTGCAAGTCATCGTTAGCATTGCGGGTTACCATGTCAATCGCTGAACTGGAGTACCAAACGCACTTCTGTTCCATCTCTCCGCAAGCTCTGTTGGATCAGCGGCTTTCAAGAGCTCCGTATCCAGAGTCGGTAATGAGTTTATGCTGATGAAGTTGCGAAATCCTTTCAAGAAGAGGCTATTTAGCCACAAAAAGAGCACTCTATTATATACACTGCCCACTGCCTCTGGAGAAGCATCCTGCCACGCGGGCATTAGTAGCCGGCGCTTCTCCGTCAGCTCAAGCACAAATATAATCAACTTGACGCAGAAGCTGGCTAGATAGACCTTGGCAACCGACTCGCTGCCGGGAATGAAGAACAGGGTGCGAACACGTGCGAGATCCAGCAAGGTGGAGATGCCCAGATAGATGGTAATGGGCGTCGATGGACGTAGTGAGCGTGTGTGCTCTAAGTAAGACACATGGGCAAATATAATGAAGCCCGCAATAGTCAATGAAGCCGTCGCCAAAGTAGTTTTGGTGGTCGGGGCGGCCGAACGGGCCCATAAGGCTAGAAGCACAACTTGAAGGACGATATAAACCGAAAAGGCCATCTCAACAAGGCGCCATTAGCCGCCATTCTTGCAGCTTCGCAAACATGGAGCAAAAAAAAAAGTACAAGGTGAAATACCAGTTTAAAAAGGAAAAGCCATGATCTCCGTGCCTTTGGAGCGCTATTCCAGAGGGCTGATACACGTAGCGCGGCCAGAAGAACTCGGACACGTCAGTTGCCAGGGCGCTTCTGCCAAGTAGAGGACAAGGGGAAAGGGGCCAACATACTTGTAATGCCGAGGGGCAGAATTGTTAGAATGGTCTCCTCGAAAAGGAGCGTAAAGTCGAAGCCTCCCAAGCAGGATTCGGCGACAGTAGCGCCGAAGACATCCTGAACCTGGATGGAGCAGGGAGGAACGACATCGGGCATGTTCAACGCGAGGTCTGCGTGTACAACATGAAGCAATCGTACAAAGACAATGAGGGCAATGAATCGACCTCGAATATTAAGGCACGTCCAACTGATCCAGAAAAAATCGATACCGAATAGTGGCCACCCGGACAGCAATGCTCATGGGGAGAGAAGATCGAAATCAGTTAGAACAATTGATGACACTGGGCTCGACCCGCCGCGACGAGCAGAGATAAAGAATCAAGAAACAGATGCATGCGCGTAAATTGCCTAGTAACCAGGGACTAATGCAGCCATGGGTGAGGACCGACCAGTGCTGTAACGGCATTGCGGTCTGGGTACGGGATCATCGTCCCATGTCAGACAATCCTACCATTCCCCATTCCCTCTTTTCTCCTTTTGATTTGATCAAAAATTTTCCTGCATGTGGAGCTCAAGCATCAAGCTTCGGATTATGGCCGCGACGTATAAGCACGATTTGTTCTCTGCTTACTCGCTTACGTACATCTTTCTGGTCGCCAGTCAGATCGGAGTCTGAGGATGCTGACACATTTCCAACGTCTGGTCCATCTTTTCCCCAGCTACTTGGCACCGTTTAGTTCTTGTCCATCCTGATTGACTCCGTGTGGTGCGGACGAGCTAGAAGTGACAAGCGATATTTCTTGAAACATCGCTACACCACGGCTCACCTCGCAGCAAAATTCATGACGCTGTGGGGATGTTGATGCTTAAACTTTGCTCTGCAGTAATAAATCTATTCTTTTGATTGTGCGATAGTATTTACTTCACATCTACTCTTCGAATCTTAATGTCACACCGCAATCCTCGCGGCAGTGCGTTTTGAGTTCCAAGCTGTGTCATTGTTTGTGCGTTTGTTAAAGATTGCGCATCCTCAGAAAGTTGGAATCTCAGCAGTAAACATGCAATCATGATTTTAATCTCTGCAAGTGCAAATGCTTTTCCCAGGCACAGGCGTGCGCCGTACCCAAATGGCATGTAACAGGCCTCCATGGCTCGTAGCTGGGCCGTGTCGGCTTGTAGCCAGCGATCAGGGCTATACTTGTGCGGTTCGGCAAACGCATCGGGAGAACGGTGTATTGCTGCTGTCAAAGTCGAAATGATAGTCTATGACATGGCTTTTTAGTCTATGAACGCCAAGACGCAGTGGATATCAAGACCAAATACACAATTAGAGATACACAGGTAGAAAGGAAAGAAGGGAAAGAGAGCAACCTACACCAGCTGGAATCACAACATCGTCGTAAGTTCTAGTTTCGGGTACTACTCTCTCTGCACGTCCGCTTGAAAGCGGCTTCAGTCGACTTGACTCTCGGATACAAGCGTCGAGTACCTCTGCAGAGTTGATATCGGCAAAAGAAGGAAAACCATCGTCACATAGGGGCTTCGTAAGAAGCTCTTGGCGAATCTGGTGCTGCCATTGAGGATGGCAAGCCAAGTCCCAAAGAGCATAGGTTAGAGCTAGAGCGACTGTAGTTTGTGCTGCTTGGATATTATCCAATAATTCGGCACCCATCCAGGAAAAAGGAAGCGGCTCGCCGTGCTCCGTGCGAGCCTCATATAGTTGGCTCATGAGCGTACAGGCCACAATAGTGTCGGGCTTCTCTAATGAGGAGGTGAGCTTCGCCATGTTCCATTCACTAATCTGTTCCTCGGCCGCGAGAAAGTTGGGGTTCCGAGAAGCTTGGCATATGGCTAATTTGACAATCTTATAAAGGCGGGGGAAATTGTACTGGAAGTTGTTCCAAACCTCGCATTCTTTCCACCCATCCAGGATAACTCGCTCCTGCAGTGTTGGCTCGACTGTGCGGGCGCAGTGATGGGGACCGTAGATCAACCGTGTAATGTTGTCAAAAGAGTACATATTACAGCGAGGCAATATATCCAGAGTCTCTTCCGCCTGCAAGTCTGTCTCCAGTTGCCGCAAGAATAACAGCATCTGATGTCGGATAGGCTCCAGGACAGCAGGCTTATAGATTGATGTAGGCTGATAGAAGCCAAATGTTCGTTTACGGAGTCTCCGATGATCTCTGCAGTCAAGTGTGCTAAATATGGGTCGCTCACCATACATGATGAAGTTGTCAAAATAAGAACTCTTGGGGTGATATCCAGATGAAGTGTAGATTTGTCTCGTTACATTTGCAGTCGAGACTGAGATCTGTCCGGGGGCGATTAGGACGATGGAACCGTACTTCTCGTGCCACTGGTATATCTTTTGATTGCGCTGCAACATCATGTCATGGTACATGACCCAAAACCCCGTGATTTTGCAGAGCTTTGGGCCAGGAACGTTGCTGTACGGTGAGAACCATAGTGCGTATATGATGCGGCCGATGGCAATGCCAAAGATGAGAAATGGTATATAGAGTCTAAGCAGATGAAAGCGAGAAGATGCAACAACTCCATGGTTTTTCTTGCGCAGGCCTTGTCTTGTTCTCTCTTGTTTTTTTCCCCGGTCTCATTGTATGGATTCGTTAACAGAGGGGATATTTCTGAACTCAAAATCAATAAAACCTGGTATGCGTAAAGAGATAGTTGGTCACGTTAAACTACCCCCAGGCAGTCTTTTGAATTCATGCCGCGAGCTGCTGCCGAGAAGGATGGGGTGGCCCTTCCCTGGATCGTTGGCAGAGGGTTCTAGTCTGTCGTATGATTCCAAGATGCACACAATCTGGAAGAATCTCAAAATAGGTGCAACATGGCATGTCAATGTCGTCAGCCGGACCGTAGTGGTGACGCGTTCGTTGGCCCACCTCGAAACTTGGTTCACGTCGTTGAAAATACGGGCCGTTGTTGCATTTTCATAATCAACAGCAAGGACCTGAGCCTATTGCATCATTCCTGTTACGTATAGATCAACTACTCAAGTTCTAGAACCCCGGAGCTCGTGGCCCGGGGAGCAACTCCTCTGATGTCGTGATCTGATCTGGCCCCCCACCCTTTCCATCTACATGCAACCTCGACTGCAACGGGGCAAATCTTGCGGCGCCAATGACAGCGTGCCTCCCTCTCGCCAGGTTTGAGCCTCTGCCAAGCCGGACGGGTGGCGGCACGGGTCCATCGCCGAGACAAACCCTGGCCCGTACCTGTATGTCAGCCAACTGCTTACATTACATACAATCCAAGGTACGCCACGGCGGACGATGTTGGAATACCCAAAACTTGGCGGCACCAGGTCCGTAGACGGTATTCAACGAGTGGGGGCGACGAGTTGATTCGGAAGGTCGAGCATTTCGTTGGCATGCGCGGAGACTTTAGCGCTTATAATATTGAGTGAATTACTACCGTCATCAGTATTATTGCATGGTCAACATGGGGAGAGCTGCCGTTGTCACCTACCCCTGCAGCTCACCCGGTGCATATGAAGGCATAACCTTTGCCGCGAAGCTATTCCGGCAAAGTTTACATCAGCAGTGACCAGTCTCGTCTCGATACAGCGCAGAGACATGTGGGGGTTAGCTTGAGACTGGACGATTACGTGGATCTGTGAGATTTTAGATGTTACGAGCGGCGGTTTTATGTGATCTGAATTTTTTCTCTTGCCGGGAATAGCTTTGGGCAAAGCCGCTGCTCTACCTGGCTCTGTCGTCTGTCAGCCGAGGTGCACAAGGCGAAATCCTTTGCCCTTGTGCCGAGCACCACAGAGGCCATACGTAGTTGAATGCCCATGGAGTGAGCACTAGAGGCAACGCTGAAAGCATTGGTGGAATTAGTCAATGTCGGCGCCGGTAGCCCGCGGTTCGGGAGTGGTCCTGCAGAAGCTGATGTGAGAGGCTCATGCAACATGTCAATTGACCTCCACACACGATTTATCATCCGTCGGATGCCTGCCGGGGGTGAGATTGTGAGGAAGTTCTGTAGATGCCACTCGGCTCCGACATTGTAAAAGATTTGGCTCCATTTTGAATTTGCTGCGGGAGGCTAGGTCTTCCGTGTCCTTGACGTTGTTGAGGTACTTGGAGAAAAAATCAATTCCATGTTTTGAACCTCATTTGCAATAGTTACAGCGCCTCTGTTCTACGATAAACAGCTCTGTATTCGTTCGAGCTGTGTACGACTTGCTCACCAACATGGCTCATGTTCTTGGCTACGAAAACCAAACTATACCAGATGGCGTCGACCAAGCAGACGGAATTGCGTTTGATCGTCATCTCAACGTTGCTAGCCAGCAAGACCTCCAGACCATATGGGGCTGGAACAGGATGTTGCCCAAGGCTGAGGAGGCCCTTGTATACGATCTGATCGCCGAGACGGCCAGAAATCGGCCAGATGCTTTGGCTGTATGTGCTTGGGATGGTGATTGGACATACCGCGAGCTTGATACTTTGTCTTCGCTCTTGGCACATCAGCTTGTTTGCCTCGGCATAGGACCTGGATTGGTTGTACCCAGCTATTTTGAAAAATCTCGGTTCACGTCCATCGCTATGCTAGCCGTGATGAAGGCAGGCGGAGCATCTCTTTTGCTGGACGTGAACCTACCAGAGGAGCGCCTGCAAGCTATCATTGCACAGGTAAACCCAGTATTGGCGCTTTCGTCGGCAGCCATGCATGACTCGGCAAGGCGGCTTATAAGAAAGCCTACGATAGTCATTGACGATGTCTATGTTGAACATGTGACAGATTTCCAGGCACACGCAAAACTCCCAAGGGTCCAACCTTCGGACACATTGTATGTGGTTTTCACATCAGGCAGTACAGGCACCCCAAAGGGCGTCATTGTCACGCATTCGAATTTTAGTAGCGCAATTAGATATCAGCAGAGTGTTCACGGCTTTCGCGAGAATTCCCGGGTCTTAGATTTTGCATCCTATGCTTTTGATGTCTCTTGGTCGAATGCTCTGCACTCATTCACCTGTGGCTCATGCCTCTGTGTGCCATCTGAGGCAGAACGAAGAGATGATTTGGCTGGGTGTATCCAGAGGTTTAAAATCACCTATGCTGATTTGACTCCAACAACGGCAGGTATTCTCCCGGAACAGAGCATTAGGTCCTTGAAAACCTTGGTGCTGGGCGGCGAAAGCCTTCCTCTGCAAATGGCCAAGAGATGGGCCACCATGACAGAAGTCTTGAACCCCTATGGCCCATGTGAATGCACGCCGACGTCCACCATGGCGACAGTCAACTCCGATAGTGTCGTTGCCAGCATTGGAAAAGGCATGGGTGTTGTTACCTGGGTAGTCGACGCAGAAGACCAGGACGAGCTTGTCCCGATTGGTGGTGTCGGCGAGTTGCTTCTTGAAGGGCCTCTTGTTGGCGGCGGCTATCTTGGTGATGCCGAGAAAACAGCGGCGGCTTTCGTTGAAAATCCTACCTGGCTACTGCGCGGAGCACTTGGACAGCCGGGTCGGTGCGGTAGGCTATACAAGACAGGCGATCTAGTACGACAAAACACAGATGGCACCCTCACCTTCGTTGCTCGAAAAGATAATCAAGTTAAAATCAACGGTCAGCGCGTCGAGCTGGGCGATGTTGAGCACCGTGTACGGACCAATATTACGCACGGCACCAATATACAGATCGTTGCCGAGATCATCACCACTCGGGAGAGCAACAAGACACTGCTGGTAGTGTTCTTGCAGATCCCAACCTTGGCTGTCGTGGACGCACAAGGAGTACGTCAAACAGAGGTGAAGAAAATCACCGACGGCTTAGACGAGAAGCTCGCGCAGCAAATACCAGCTTATATGATACCCTCTGCATATATTCCTCTGGAGTGCCTTCCCGTCACAGCGACAGGAAAGGTCGACCGGCGAAGGTTGCGGCAAATGGGTCGGGACCTGTCTTTGGGGGATTTAATGCTCTTGAATGGGAATGGGGAAAGTCAGCGCCCACTTCCTGATTCCCCATTGGAAAAATTACTCCAAGGACTCTGGTCTTCTATCGTTGGAATCGATGCTGAACTTATCAGGGCCGACGACAGCTTCTTGAAACTTGGCGGCAACTCCATTGGCGCAATGACGCTGGTAGGGGCTTTGCGTGAGCAAGGATATTCCCTTGCCGCTGCTCACGTGTTGAAGTATCCCCGACTGAGTGATCAAGCAATGGTGATTGGCAAATTACCTGGAGCAGACAAGCAGCAGGTTATTAAACCGTATTCATTACTGCGAGCTTCTGTGGATATCCAGGCAGCTCGAACTGAGGCTGCGAGGTTGTGTAAAGTGAGCACAGCCGCGATTACAGATATTTTCCCATGTACGCCTCTTCAGGAAGGCTTGCTAGCATTGACAGCAAAGGGCGGAGGCAGCTATGTTGCCCGATATCTGCTTGAGTTACAGCCATGGATCAACATTCCGCGCTTTCGGGAAGCGCTGGCCGAGGTAGTGAGGGTGACTCCGATTTTGCGCACACGCATTGCAGACGTAGCTGGCCAAGGGCTGGTGCAAGTAGTCATCGATGAGTCGATGCGTTGGTCGCCGACGGATAAGCTCGCCAACGTCGAGGAAGACACGGGTACAAGCAAGATACCCATGGTTGGCTTAGGCACGCCTTTAGTGCAGTTTGCTATGGTCAAGCGACAGGACGACGAAGACGAAAAATTCTTCTCGCTGACGATCCATCATGCCTTATATGATGGATGGTCTCTGTCGCTCATGTTTGAGGCTCTCGATAAAGCGTACAGGAGAGAGACACTGTCACAGCAGCCTCCATTTCAAGCCTTTGTTAAGCATCTTAGCGGAGCCCATGATAACGGAGACGCAAAGAAGTACTGGGAAACGCTGTTTGAAGACTCGGGAGCGACAGTGTTCCCCATGCTTCCCTCACCAAAATACCAACCTCGGTCGGACGCAACCACTACACATATCGTCAAGGGCTTGGAGTGGCCCAAGATTGATGTAACACCTTCGATAGTCGTGAGAGTTGCACTAGCTGTATTGGCCTCCCAGTTCACCAACTCACACGACGTTGTATTCGGAGTCACGGTAGCGGGACGGCAGGCGGCGGTGGCTGGTATCGAGAGAATGGTGGGACCTACGATTGCTACGGTCCCAGTTCGAGTGGTTTTGGACAAGACCCAGAGTATTAAGCGACTTCTCCATCAGTATCAGGCACAAGCCGTGGAGATGACGGCGTATGAGCAGACGGGCCTACAGAGTATCCGTACAGCGAGCACAAACGCCGAAGCCGCTTGTGGATTCCAAACCCTCCTGGTGGTTCAACCCGACGATAAAGGCGTTGAAGATGAAAGCGAGCTCTTTGTAAAACGAAGCTATAACGACCAACACGGAGACCAGGGACTTGCCGACGTTGATCCTTATGCCCTTACTATTGAATGTGATCTCCAGGAGCAAGGTCTAAGGTTCCGGATTGGATTTGATTCGAGCATATTGCAATCCGATCAGGTTGGCGGGCTGGCGATACAAATGGACCACATTATTCGGCAAATGTGTAACCCGACCAATCTTGACAAGAGTCTTGGGGAGATTGAGTTACTCAGCAAACATGACCTGCAGTGTATCTGGACTTGGAATGCTACGGTACCAGAAACCGTGGAGACGCCTGTCCATGACAAGATTGCAGAGACGACGCGACGGCAGCCCGATGCCGCGGCTGTTTGTGCGTGGGACGGTGACTGGACGTACAGCGAGCTAGACAGTCTTTCAACCAGGCTTGCGCATTACTTGGTCAGGAGAGGTGTCTGTCCAGACGTAATCGTCCCGGTTTGGTTCGAGAAGTCGCGGTGGACGCCAGTCGTAATGCTCGCAGTTATGAAGGCGGGAGGAGCGTCGGTGCTGCTAGACACGAGCCAACCCGAGCAGCGCAGGCGAAGTATTGTACGGCAAATCAAGGCACCGCTGATTTTATCATCACCGACCAACCGAGAGGCTGCTAGCCAGCTCATAGGCTCGGATCGGCCGACCGTGGTGGTTGATGATGAACATCTGGCCAAGATGGATGTGCCTGATGATGCTGCCCATCTGCCAGTCGTGCAAGCCAGCAACAAGGCATACTTGATTTTCTCATCTGGAAGTACTGGAACTCCAAAGGGTGCTGTTATGACACACGCAAACATTAGTAGTGCCGCCTGGCATCAAAGACATGCCCAAGGTTATCAGCCAGACTCCAGGGTATACGATTTCACATCATACGCCTTTGACACGACTTGGTCAAACTTTATTAACATTTTCACGTGTGGTGGATGTTTATGCATCCCGTCTGAAAACGAGCGAAAAAACGACCTGGTAGGCTCTATTCAGCGGCTACGGCCCAGTATTGTAGATTTGACCCCGTCGGCCGCGGCTGTTCTTCAGGACGACGTTATTCGATCGTTAAAAACGCTGATTCTAGGCGGCGAAAGAATGTCCACAGAGTACGCTAGGCGATGGTCAGATATGGTAGATTTGAAGTCGCCGTACGGCCCGTGTGAATGCACCCCGACGGCAAGCGTGGCTACCATCACTCCTGACTGTGTTGATAGATTGACGATTGGAAAGGGTGTTGGGTTGGTCACTTGGGTCACCGACCCGGAAAGCGTTGATGTGCTCATGCCTGTCGGCGCCGTTGGAGAGCTTGTTCTAGAAGGCCCCCTCGTTGGTGCAGGATATCTCGACGACCCGGAGAAGACTGCGGCCGCATTTATAGATAGCCCCTCGTGGCTGCTTCGAGGTGCTGCAGGCCATCATACTGGCCGCCGCGGGCGTTTGTACAAAACGGGAGATTTGGTGCGGTATAATTCAGATGGAAGCCTCGTCTTCATCGGCCGTAAAGACTCTCAGGTCAAGATCAATGGCCAGCGGCTAGAGTTGGCCGAGGTAGAGCACCACATACTGGAGCAAATCACCAAAGACGACTTACATGTCCGGGTTGCGGCCGAGGTCCTTGTGCCTCGAGATGGCATCAAGTCAACACTCATAGCCTTCATCACTGACTTGACTGCTGCCAGCGTCGAGGCCCTCCGGTTGAAGACGAAGGCGATCATCACTGGGCTCGACGACACACTTGCCGCGCATATCCCGTCATATATGATACCATCTGCGTATGTGCCGATGGAAAGATTCCCCATGACGGCAACCGGAAAGTTGGATCGGCAACGACTCCGAGCAATCGGTGAAGCAATGACCCTAGAGGAGCTGATGATCCTGAATGCGTCGAGTGGTGAGCGGCGATTGCCCGCAACTGAGATGGAGCGAAGTCTTCAAGCTCTCTGGTCACATGTGCTTGCTATAAGTCCGGACAAAATCGCAGCAAATGATAGCTTCTTGCGCCTTGGCGGTGATTCAATCGCGGCTATGAGGTTGGCGGCTTTGGCGCGGGATCAGGGTTTCTTCTTCACCGTCGCGGACATATTCAACCAACCGCAATTAAGCGAACTGGCTGTCGTTGTTAAAACATCTCCTGAATCGAATTCGAATCAGGCTATTCAACCATTCTCTTTGCTGAAAAGTGGCATCGATATCGGAACAGCTTGCAGGGAGATGGCGGTTGGTTGCAAGGTTGATGCCACACAGATTGAAGATGCATTCCCTTGCACACCTCTGCAGGAGGGTCTGCTGGCTCTCACATCGAAGCGAGCAGGTGATTACCTCGCCAGGAATGTTTTTGAGTTTCGTCCCTCTGTCGATGTCTCTCGTTTCCAGGCCGCATGGGAGAAAGTCGTGAAAACCACACCTATATTGCGAACACGCATTATTGATTTAGCTGGACAGGGACTGCTGCAGGTCATCATCGACCAGCCGACTCAATGGTCGTCTACGGTCGGGATGCCAAATCTCGACGCATATCGGCGTGCAGATAAGCAGCTGCCTATTGGCCTGGGTATGCCGCTCGCACGGTTCGCTGTTGTCGAAGACCATGATGAAAATCGACGCTTTTTTGTATGGACAATTCACCATGCGTTATATGACGGGTGGTCGATGCCACTTATTCTTGAAAAGCTGGAGAAGGCCTATGAGGAAGATGAACAGCCAATATTAGCCCCATCTCCTCCGTTTCAGCGGTTCGTGAAGCACATTATGGACGTAGATGACACGCAAGCAGCCCAATTCTGGCGTTGCCAATTCGAGGAATTAGAGGCACCCATATTCCCTGCACTTCCGTCCCCAAATTACCAACCAAGGACCGATGCTGTATCCGTGCATCATGTTGAGGGGATTGAATGGCCCAAGGTCAACGCAACTGCTTCAACGGTGCTAAGAGCGGCCTGGGGTATTGTTGCTGCTTCTTACACTAACACAGACGACGCGTTATTCGGAATGACTACAACAGGGAGGCAAGTGAACATACCGGGTATTGACCGAATAATCGGACCAACAATCGCGACCGTGCCTTTACGAATGGCAATTGACAGGGAAAAGACCTTGGAGCAGTTCCTGCTCCAGGCACAATCGCAGACTGTAGAATTGACGGAATTTGAGCAGAGTGGACTGCAGCGAATCCGTCAGGTAGGTCAGAAAACTAACGCCGCATGCCAGTTTCAGACGCTGCTTGTGATACAAGGTAAGGAACAGGGTCACGTCCCGCATAGCAGATTATTCCTCGCGATCGGGGGCGACAGTGGTGAAGACAGTGACACACTTGCCGAGTTCGACACGCATGCCCTGACTCTTGACTGCGACCTGGAAGCCCATGGAGTAAGCTTGCGATTTGGCTATGATTCGAAGGTCATTTCCACTAGGCAGCTGGAGAGACTTGCCAACCATCTTGATCAGGTCCTCCGTCAACTATGTGACTCAGCCAACATCAACAAAAGGGTAGCTGAAATTGAAACCATCAGTCACCGGGATCTCCAGGATATTTGGGGCTGGAACAGCAATTTTCCCGCGACTATTGAGACACCGATACACGATCTCGTTACAGAAACCGTACGAAGACAACCCGAGTCTCTCGCGGTTACTGCATGGGATGGTGACTGGACTTATGCTGAGCTTGACAGATTGGCAACTCAGCTTGCCTGTCATCTGGTTAGTATGGGCGTTAAACCGGACTCAATTGTGCCGCTTTGTTTTGAGAAGTCCAAATGGACGCCCGTGACAGCATTAGCGGTAATGAAGGCGGGTGGCGCATCCGTCCTACTGGATTCTACTTTACCTGAGGAGCGTCTTCGTACAATCACGCAGCAAGTTAAGCCGAACTTGATGTTATCGTCGTCGTCCAACCAGCAGTTGGCCGGTCGGCTGACTGACCAGCCGACGCTCGCGGTAAACAGCAAATTCTTGTCGCAATTACGGAGTGGCTCGTCATCCGTGATACAGCTCCCTGAAGTGAAGCCTTGGAATAGGCTTTACGTCGTGTTCACATCGGGCAGCACAGGAATACCAAAGGGTGTGGTCGTTACGCACTCTAACCTCAGCAGCGCCATACGAAACCAACATGGTGCCCATGGCTTCCAAGCCGGCTCACGCGTTTATGATTTCGCGTCATACGCGTTCGACGTAGCTTGGGCGAATATGCTCGGCGCCTTTGAGTGCGGCGCGTGCCTCTGTATCCCATCAGACGACGAGCGCCAAGGCGACCTGGCAGGATCCCTCCGTCGGTTCCAGACTACGCACGTTGAGATGACGCCTTCCGCTGCCAAGCTGCTTCCAAGAGAGGTTCTGGAGTCGTTGGATACGTTGATCCTCGGGGGCGAGCGACTCTCGACAGAGGACGCCAGGGGCTGGGCATCACAAGTGAAGCACTTGAGGAATTCGTACGGACCGTGCGAGTGCACGCCAACATCGACGGTCGCAAACATGGATGCCAATGTTGAGAGTGGCGCAACCATAGGAAGGGGCGTTGGGGTGGTGACATGGGTGGCTGATACGGCCACGGGGGGGTCTCTTGTGCCGGTGGGCGCCATTGGCGAGCTGCTTCTCGAGGGACCCTCGGTTGGCCCCGGATATCTCGACGATGCAGAGAAAACAGCAGCAGCCTTCATCAACGACCCGGCATGGCTGCTTCGTGGCATATCGGGCCAGCCAGGCCATGGCGGGCGCCGCGGCCGTCTATACAAGACGGGCGATTTAGTACGGTACGGCCAGGACGGAAACTTAATCTTCATCGGTCGCAAGGACTCCCAAGTCAAGATCAACGGTCAAAGGGTGGAGCTGGGCGAGATCGAAAACCACATCGCCGGCGATCCATCTGTTCGCCAAGCTGTATCGCTGCTCCCAAAGGTGGGATTGTGCGAAGGTCGGCTCGTCGGTATATTCAGTTTGAACGAGTATGAGCGTGGCGATTCTACTTCTTCACCTATTGAGCTCATACCGCGCAACTCCAAATTGCCAGTCCAAGACTTTATCAAAAACTTGCGAGCTCATTTGGACGCCGCGGTTCCGGCTTACATGGTCCCTTCGGTTTGGATCGCAGTCAATCATATCCCACTGAATCCATCCGGGAAGCTGAATCGCAAGCTTGTCGAAGAGTGGCTTGCTGCTTTGAGCCCCCAAATATACGCAGACATCAGCGATACTTCCCGTGGCCCTGCGGCTCGAGATGCGGCAAATAACGCAGAACGCGTGATCCGCGATGCCTGCAGCGTCGTTCTGAATATACCGACAAAGGACGTCAACCTCGAGCGATCATTCATTGCCAATGGTGGTGATTCCATTTCCGCCATGAGATTAAGCCCTCAGTGCCGTGCTTCTGATGTTAACTTCTCGGTTGCAACATTGCTCAGGGCCAAGACGCTGGCCGAGGTTGCGCGACTGTCAACAGGTACAGCCGCCTCGATGCCATCCCAGATAGAACAAGTCAACACAGCCTTTGGTCTTGCGCCCATCCAACAGTGGTTCTTCTCCCAGGTTTCTGACAATATCAATAATAATGACTTTTACTGTAACCAAAGTTTCTACGTCAAAATCACGCGTCCAGTTTCGTCCGACAAACTCTCGGCGGCAATCCTGAAGATTGTTCAATGCCATTCTATGCTCAGAGCGCGATTTGAAAAGACAGGAAACGGCTGTTGGGTGCAGCGGGTGCTGGAGCCTATCGATGGTGTTTACCATTTCGGATTCTCACAGCTCCAGTCAATATCGGATATTGAGAGTATGACCATACGCAGGCAGCGAGAACTGGATGTCCAACATGGTCCCGTCTTTTCCGCAGATTTATGCGACCTTTCTTCTGGTGGCCAATATCTTATTATGATCATGCATCATTTAGTCGTTGATCTGGTGTCTTGGCGCATCATTCTAGATGACTTGGAGATGCTTCTCAATGGCGGCGGTTCCCCTCAAGCCGGCTTACCGTTCCAAGTCTGGAGCCAGCTCCAGACTGAGAGGGCTCAAACATCTGCGCTGAATCCGGAGCATGTGCTTTCCACGGAAGGCGTCCATAATAACCTCTCTTTTTGGAACTTCAGCGACACCACACCGAATGCAACCCGGGATCACTTTGGAGCAAATATCGAGGTGGATCACGATACAACAGCCCTTTTACTCAAAGATGCCAATAATGCTTTTAACACAGAGCCAGTTGAGCTCCTTCTCTCAGCTGTTTGGGATGCCTTTTTCCAAGTCTTTCCGGAACGGAATGGACTGACAATATTCAACGAGTGTCATGGCCGTGAGCCTTGGAGTGCGGAGATTGACCTGTCTCGAACTGTGGGCTGGTTCACCACGATGGGCCCGATTCATGTTTCTAGGAATAAGCTCTCGGCAAACATCGTTAGACTGGTTAAAGACTCTAGAAGACGTCTTCCTGCAAACGGCTGGGCCTATTTTGCCTCGCGATACTTAAACCCTGAGGGAATGGATGCTTTCAAATCCCACGATTCCACTATGGAAGTCATCTTCAACTATCACGGTCAATTTCAGCAATTAGAGCAAGAAAACGCTCTTTTCGAGATTGCCAGCTTAAAGGATGTGTCTGACATAGGACCAGCACTTCCCGTGTCGTCCCTCTTCGAGATTAATGCAACCCTTGAAGGGGGGTGCACTCACTTCACGTTCTCTTGGAACCGCCACATTTTATATCAGGATCTCATTCGCAAGTGGATCACGCAGGTTGGTGTATCTCTACAAACTATTTGTAGTCATCTTGCTGCCGCCAAAAAATCGACAAGAACTCTCTGCGACTATGAGTTACTTAGCCTAGGTTATGACGGACTCGAAGAGCTTGAAACCCGCATCCTTCCGAACATCGAGACCATAAATAACGCTGTAATAAGCGGCGTTTACCCATGCTCACCCATGGTAGATGGTATTCTTCTCAGTCAGCTTCGCGATTCGGCGGCATACCAAACCTCTAGTATGTTCGAGATCAAGTGTCACAACGGTGCCTCGATAGAGCTGGAACATCTAGCCGAATCTTGGCAAGCCGTCATCGCACGTCACCCCTATCTTCGTAGTGTCTTCATTGAAGGAGTGGACGAGAATGCAGCATACGATCAAGTTGTCTTGGAATCATTTCGCGGAGAGGTCATATTGGTCCACAGCGCAGAGAAATCGTCGGCGATAAGGTTGCTTAGGGAGGCGGCACCAGCAGTTTATCATCGCCAGCCAAAACCTCCTCATCGCCTCACGCTTTGCAAGGTTGCAGATGAATCCCACGTTATCGGTCTACTAGAAATGAGTCACGCTATCACGGATGGCGCCTCAACTGCGATAATAGTGGAAGATTGGACTAGTGCATATCTGGGTACTCTGGATACGAAGTGTCTATCGGACACCAGCCTAGATTTCGCGCGTGCACTGAAAGAAACTCCGGTCAAAGAAAAGATGCATTACTGGAAGAACAAGTTGCTGGGTCTCGAGCCATGCTTTTTCCCCCAGCTTTTAGCCGTTTCGCGGCCCGGTAATGCAACGGCCATGGTCCATGTCGACGTAATTGGAGAATCTTTTGCTCAACTCCAGGCCTTCTGCGAGGCACAGTCCGTTACCCCCGCAAGCTTATTTCAGACTGCCTGGGCTCTTACCTTGGCAGCTTACACGGGCAAAGACTCTGTATGTTTCGGGTATCTTGCTTCTGGTCGAGACTTATTCCCAGGCATAGAGAAGTCTATAGGTGCATTCGCTAATCTACTTGTGTGTCGTGCCGACATTTCGCGGGACTCGACTCAGGAGTATTTTCTGAAAAGCATCCATCAGCAGGTTTTACAGGACCTTGGCTTTCAACATTGCGCTCTAGCCGACATTCAACATCATCTTGATCTCCCCTCTGGACAAGCGTTATTCAATACCGTCATGTCTTTCCAAAGAGATTACGAAGAGGCCGGAGAAGATCAAGAAAAGCAGAATATAGAAATAGCAGAAATTGATGGGGAAGACCCAACCGAGGTAGGGAACTCGAGCAAAGACCTCCGGTTGTAACAGTCACCGCGCTGACATTTTTGAACAGTATGACATTTCTCTCAGTGTATCCTACGGCATCAAGCAAGCAGGCTTTTGTCTTGACTACCGTCTATCTTGTTTAACTGAGCAGCAAGCACTTCGAGTGGCTTCACTAATGAAGAATTTTGTTACTACACTAATTGCAAGTCACAGCTCCTCGATTTCGGCAGAGTCACAGGGCAGCGTGCAAGAGTCGCGGTCATTGGCCGATATGGACTCTATCGATCAACGGGACTTACTTGATATTTGGGACTGGAACAGTACCGTCCCGGAGACAGTAAATGTCCTGGTGCACGATATCTTCACCGAAACAGCACAGCGCCAACCCGACGCCCCAGCCGTGTGTGCCTGGGATGGTGACTGGACCTACGCAGAACTCGACGAAGTTTCTACCCGACTAGCTGACTATCTTATTGATAAGGGTGTTAAGCCTGATGTAATTGTGCCTCTTTGCTTTGAGAAGTCCCGGTGGACTCCAGTGGCACAGTTAGCTGTTATGAAGGCTGGAGGTGCGTCGCTTGCAATGGACGCAGCACAGCCCGTTGAACGTCTCCGTACCATTGTACAGCAGGTCAATCCTGTAGTGATACTGTCATCTTCGCTTGCTATTGAGGTAGCTAGCCAACTAACAGAGCGGCCGGTGGTCGTCGTCGATAATGAACACATGGCAAAGCTGAGCCGGCGACCTATGCCGCGTACAGACGTCCAACCTTGGCACAAACTTTACGTGGTATTTACGTCTGGTAGTACGGGAACTCCCAAGGGCGCAATAATAACACATGCCAACTTTAGCAGTGCTATCCGTCACCAGCAATTTGGAATGGGTTTCAAGAGCTCTTCTAGGGTATATGATTTCGTGAAGTATGCATTTGATATCTCATGGTCAAACGTCCTGCATACTCTCACTGCAGGTGGCTGTCTTTGCATACCCTCTGACTCAGAGGCCCTCAATGACCTTGCAGGCTCATTCCGACGTTACAATGCCAATTTCCTCGACGTCAATCCGTCAGTTGCCAGTACACTACAGCCGTCGGAGTTGGGAAGTTTAGAGCATTTGCAATTTGGAGGAGAGTTCTTGTCCGGTCACATGGCCTCAGAGTGGGCAAAACATTGCGAGACTCTCAATACATACGGACCTGCTGAGTGTAGTATCAGGGCGACATTTGTCCCGATGGATGAAAACACGGGTGCCACTCCTAGTATTGGAAGTGGCATCGGTTTAAACACATGGCTGGTTAACGTCTCGGATCATGACCAACTGGTTGCCATCGGAAATGTGGGAGAACTTCTATTAGAAGGTCCGTTAGTTGGCGATGGCTATCTGGGAGATGCCAAAAAGACGGCAGCCGCATATATCGATGATCCCAAGTGGCTTGTCCGCGGTGCTCCTGGACATCCAGGCCGTCACGGGCGGTTATATAAATCAGGAGACTTGGTGCGATATAATACGGACGGAAGTCTCACCTTTTTCGCTCGCAAGGACTCCCAAGTCAAGATCAACGGTCAACGCGTGGAGCTGGGCGACGTCGAATATCATGTGCAGGCGAATGTCGCCGACAGCGTTGAAGTCGAGGCAGTAGCCGACGTGATCACACCCAGAGGAAGCAGCAAGTCCATACTGGTAGCATTCCTGCACATCAAAGATTGCCTTGCTATAGAAGCAAATGGGCTGCAGGCGGAAATGAGGAGAGTGACTGCAGGGCTGGAGGACAGGCTTTCCAGGCGTGTCCCAGCGTACATGATTCCCTATGCTTATATCCCCGTCAAAGATCTGCCTAAGACTGCGACAGGAAAGCTGAATCGCCGTCAACTCCGCACAATAGCATCAGGCATGACTCTAGAAGAGCTCATGGCGTTAAACATGCCAGGCGGCGTGCGGCGGGCACTGAGTTCGGATACAGAACGACAACTTCAGGGTATTTGGTCATCTCTACTAAGAATTAGTGCCGACAAGATTGGACCTGACGATAGCTTCCTACGTATTGGTGGCGACTCAATCGGCGCAATGAGGCTTGTCGGAGAGGCACGTAAACAGGGACTATCGATCACTGTTGCGGATGTTTTCAAGAATCCTCGACTAAGTGACCTAGCTGCAGTGGCCCGCAAGCTTTCGTCAGCATCGACCGAAACTATTCCACCCTATTCACTACTTAAAGCCAGTATCAATGTCCAAGCCGCACGAGACGAGATTGCATCTCTTTGCGACATAGATGCTACACAAATTGAGGACATCTTCCCATGTACTCCGCTCCAGGAAGGTCTATTAGCCTTGACCGCCAGAAGAGCAGGAGATTACATTGCTCGATACATCTTCGAACTACGCCCGTCAGTCAATATCGATCGACTTGAGGCAGCATGGCACGAGGTCATCAGGACAACACCGATACTGCGAACTCGAATTGCAGAACTTACAGAACAAGGCCTCGTCCAAGTCATCATAGATAAACAGACGAGCAGCTCCTTTGGCAAAAAGTCAAACAGCCTTTCTGCATACCAAAATGCAGATGAGACGCTCCCCATGGGACTGGGAACTCCGCTGGTGCGCCTCGGATTCGTCCATGAGGACCAAAATGAACCTGACAAGCGCTTCTTCGTATGGACGATACACCATGCACTCTATGATGGATGGTCAATGCCGCAAATTCTCGAGAAACTAGAAAAGGCGTATCGAGGACAACATCCCCTTTCACACGAACCTCCTTTCCAACTCTTCGTTAAGCACATCATGGAAATGAGCAGTGATTCGTCTTCAAAGTATTGGAAAGCACAGTTTGATGGATCCGAAGCAGCCAGCATCTTTCCATCACTGCCTTCGGCAACTTATCAGCCAAGATCAGACACGCTGACATTGCACCCTATTCGAGATCTTGCATGGCCCGATGCCGGCATCACTCCATCCACGATAGTGAGAGCTGCTTGGTCGATCCTGTCGGCCTTGTATGTTGATTCCACTGATGTTGTTTTCGGTGTAACAGTGACTGGAAGGCAAGCTGCTGTACCCGGTGTCGACCAGATGACCGGGCCAACGCTCGCAACGGTGCCAGTTCAAGTAGCGTTGGATTGGAATGAGAGCGTCGAACAACTATTACTACGACTACAGTCCCAGGCTATTGACATGACAGCTTTCGAACAAACGGGACTGCAAAGAATCCGACAAATAAGCGCCAAAGCAAAGCAGGCATGCGAATTCCAAACACTCTTGCTCATGCAACCGGCCGAGGAAAACGACAACGAAGAAGCTCATCATCTATTTGTCAATGAAAATGGGGGTGAAAGTGAAGACTCAGAGGACTCGTTTGCCGAGTTTGACACCCATGCAATCACTGTTGAGTGCAGGCTTCGACGGGATGGCCTACAGCTACAAGTCGGATTTGACTCACATGTCATTGATGAGCAACAGATAAACAAACTGATGCTACAGTTGGACCATATAATTCGCCAGATATGCCATTCCTCTGGCGATAGCGAGATCAAGGTTACCGACCTTAAAGCCCTTGGTCACCATGACTTGGAGGAAATCTGGGGCTGGAATGCGACCGTGCCTGAAACTATCGAGACAACAGTCCACAAATTAATCGAGGACACGGCATCTACAAGGCCTGAATCCCCGGCGGTATGCTCGTGGGACGGCGACTGGACATACGCTGAGCTAAATGGCGCCTCGAGTCGCCTTGCATGTCATCTCGTCAGTCTCGGCGTGGGTCGAGGTAGTGTCGTACCTTTATGCTTCGAAAAGTCGCGATGGGTCCCTGTTGCAATGCTTGCAGTGATGAAAGCTGGCGGAGCATCTGTCGCTTTAGATCCGACTCTTCCAGAAGACCGCCTACTAACGATTATACGACAAATAAAACCATTACTAACAATCTCGTCTCCGGCGAACCGTAAATTAGCTGAGCAACTCGCCCCAGATCAGTCCATCGTGATACTAGACGACAAACAACTCGCTCAACTCCCTCAGCCGGTTCAAGGGATACTCCCTGTCGTACAGCCGTGGGACACACTCTATGTCGTATTTACCTCTGGGACAACTGGCACGCCTAAAGGCGTTGTAATCACCCATTCAAATTTCAGCAGCGCTCTGAAGCACCAGCACGGTGCACACGGCTTTGACGAACATTCAAGAGTGTTCGACTTCGCATCGTATGCCTTTGACGTGGCCTGGTCAAACGCGTTATGCGCACTAGAGTGCGGAGCATGTTTATGTATCCCATCAGATACTGAGCGACAAGATGACCTCGTGGGAGCTATACAAAGACTCGGGGTCACTCATGCCGAGTTAACGCCATCCACGGCTAGTATCCTTCCGCTGGATACCTTGAAGGCACTGCACACCCTCATTCTTGGAGGCGAGAAGCTTTCTGTAGAACAAGCCAAAGTTTGGGGGCAGTTGGTGCATTTAAAGAATTCGTACGGTCCATGCGAGTGTACGCCGACGTCTACGGTGTCGTGCGTTAACCCCGATACAACGATGATTGAATCCAGTGTCGGCAGAGGCATTGGTGTCAATACGTGGTTAGCCGATACCGTCTCGGCCGAATCGCTTGTCCCGGTTGGAGCCATCGGTGAACTTCTTTTGGAAGGCCCTTTAGTTGGTAAGGGTTATCTTGATGACCCTGCGAAAACTGCAGAAGCTTTTGTCGAAGACCCGTTATGGCTACTTGGTGGTGGCGGACCAGGTCAACCTGGTCGTCGCGGACGTCTCTACAAAACGGGAGACCTTGCACGATACAACACAGACGGAAGTCTCACGTTTATGGGACGTAAAGATGCTCAAGTTAAAATCAACGGCCAACGTGTGGAACTAGGCGAGATCGAGAGCCACATTTCACTCGAACCCTGGATTCGACAATCGGCGTGTATACTTCCTACATCCGGCCCATGTATCAACCGACTCGTTGGCGTACTTAGCATTGTCGGACCAGATCGTAGAAGCCGGGGCATATCGCCTACGAAACTAGATATCAGTTCCCAGGACGAACAGACGCAGCAACGTATCGAGGCTCTCCGAGCTCTTTTGGAGAATACTTTACCTGCCTACATGGTTCCCACTTTCTGGGTTGTCGTCCATGATATACCTCTCAGCGCATCTGGCAAACTCGACCGCAAGCGACTTGAGGAGTGGCTTGCAAACATTGATGCAGAGACATTCAGTGCAATCTCGGGTATTGGGCGTAATCCAGGGACCAGAAAACCCAAAAATGAGGCAGAAGAGGTGCTTTTGAGAGCATGCAGTACAGTTCTAAACACCCCGATAGAGAATATCGATTTGCAACGGTCATTCGTGGCGAACGGCGGTGATTCTATATCAGCTATGCGTCTTAGTCCTCATTGTCGTGCTGCCAACGTTCTCTTCTCTGTTGCAACCTTGCTCAAGGGGCGGTCGCTCGCTGAAGTCGCACAATTATCAACAACCGTCACCAGTCCTGTAGTATCGCGAATAGAGAAATTCAACGTATTTTTCGACCTCTCGCCGATCCAGCAGTGGTTCTTTGGTCAATCACCACCTGAATTGGTCAATACGAAAAGTCTTTATTGCAATCAAAGCTTTTACGTTAGAGTTACACGTCCAATTTCCACAGATAAGCTCCGCAGTGCAATTGGCACGATCGTGGAGAAGCATTCCATGCTCAGAGCACGCTTTGCAAGGGTTAATGGTAAATGGATGCAGCGTGTCATTCAACCTGGCCAGGGCCTGCATCACTTTGAGTCGTCGCAACAAGATTCGATGGCTGATATCGAGTGTCTGGCTGCAAAAAGGCAGCAAGAGCTGGATATCGAGAATGGCCCCGTCTTTTCAGCAGATGTCTGCATGACCCCGGCTCCCAAATCAGATCAATATATTATCCTCATTGCGCATCACTTGGTTGTTGACCTTGTGTCGTGGCGAATTATCCTAGAAGATCTAGAGGTCCTACTGACTGGTGGCGCGTTGCAAGAAGAGGTTCCCTTCCAAGTATGGAACCAGTTGCAAATAGAGAAGGCCGGCACGCCGGAGCTAGATCCTGAAAATGTTCTTAATATCGACGGAGTCACCAATAACCTTACTTTCTGGGAATTCACCCCGGATACCCCTAATACAGTTGACGACCTCAAGGACAGGCCTATAGTAATTGGCAGAGATCTCACTTTATGCCTTTTAAAAGACGCCAATGGAGCCTTCAATACCGAACCCGTGGACCTACTTCTATCAGCAGTATGGCACTCTTTCTTACAAGCCTTCCCTAGTCGTGGGGACCTCACTATATTTAATGAGGGCCACGGCCGTGAACCAGGGAGCCTAGACGTAGATCTCTCGCGCACTGTCGGTTGGTTTACTACAATGAGCCCTCTGAGGATCTCTCGTGATACAGCCGACAGTATCGTCAACATTGTGCGACATGTCAAGGATATGAGGAGGCGACTGCCGTCCAACGGCTGGGCTTACTTTGCCTCTAGGTATCTAAACAGCAAGGGAATCAGAGCATTTGAATCACATGAGGCTACTACCATGGAAATTGTCTTCAATTATCATGGCCAGTTTCAGCAACTAGAGCATGACGATGCCCTTTTTGACACTATTACCCTAGACAAAACCTCTGATGTTGGGCCATCCTTGCCCGCATCATCGCTCATCGAGATAAATGCTACAATCGAAGATGGAGTTACACAGATCTTCTTTTCCTGGAATCGTCATATAGCCCACCAGGACTTGATCGACCTGTGGATTTCTCAGGTTAGCCTATCACTGCAGGCTATTTGCGATGATCTCAGCTCTAGAGCACCTTCCAAGACCCTTTACGACTATGAGTTTCTCCACCTCAATTACAAGCAACTCGACGACCTTTGTAGGTATGTGATTCCCGAAATTGAGTCAGCCAACAACACAACGGTAGAGGACATTTTCCCATGCCTACCTATGGTGGACGGCATGCTACTGAGCCAAATCAAGGAGCCCGGGGCTTATGAGACATCCGCCACATATGAGATACGGTCCCCTATCGGCCATCTGATTAGTCTTGAAAGACTGGCTGAAGCTTGGCAAACTGTAATCGCTCGTCAGCCTGCTCTGCGAACGGTTTTTATTCAAGGGAGTGATTCAACAGCAGCCTTCAGTCAAGTGGTCTTGCAGTCTTATCATGGAGACGTGATTCTACTAGAGAGTGAGAACAGAACTTCAGCATTAGCAATGCTCAACAATCTACAGCCTATTAACTACCGAAACATCAGGCCGCCACATCGCTTAGCACTGAGTTTTGTTCGTGGAGAGAATCTCGTTTTTTGTCAGTTAGAGGCTAGCCATACCATTACAGATGGTGCCTCGTCAGCAATAATTATTGAGGATTGGATCAAAGCTTATACCGGTACCCTGGACCTTGATAGCATCAACGACGTCAATCGTGGTTTTGCACGATTTATAAAATCCGTGTCAGCAACGGACAGGATGGCATATTGGAAACGAAAGCTAGCAGATGCAGAGCGTTGTTATTTCGAGCCATTATATCATGTTCACCAAGTTCCCCAGGCCGATCAAGGAGTTTGCTTCGCTTCGGCTGAAATAACTGGGGACAAGTTCACCCAAATTATGCGATCTTGCGAGTCACAATCCGTGACGCCTGCAAGCCTCTTCCAAAGTGCCTGGGCACTCTGTTTGGCAGCTTACACAGGAAAGGAGAGCGTCACCTTCGGCTACCTCGCATCCGGTAGAGATCTTCCAGTGCCGGGTATCACGCGTGCTGTTGGTGCATATGCGTCCATGTTGATCTGCCGAGCCAATATATCGCGCGAATGGACTAGTCAACAATTCGTACACCATATTCATGATCAAGTCATGGAGGATCTTGGCTATCAACAGAGTTCTCTAGCCGATATCCAACACCAACTCGGTATGCCATCTGGGCAGTCACTATTCAACACAATTGTATCATTTCAGAGGGAGGATGAAACGGTAGGAGAAGATGCAGAAGCGCCAACGCTCACCTTTACGAATATGGACGGCGAAGATCCCACTGAGGTGAGTATCTTCATCCATTCATCGCTTTTGTTTTGATTCGCGGTGCTAATGTTTTGTCAGTTCGACATTGGGGTCAGCTTTTCGATATCTGATACAACAGCATACTTATCTCTTGATGCCCGCGCTTCTTGTCTGTCCAGTGAGCAGGCTAGCCGTGTTATTTCCCTCGTGAAGACCACAGCAATCGCCATCGCAACCGACGGCATGCTCAATGGCTCGCTTGGCGGAAGACATAAATCCATTACATTAGCAGATATCAGCTCAGTCAGCGAGGAGGATTTAGATGCCATTTGGCGTTGGAACGAGACAGTGCCAGAAGCTGCCAATATCTTAGTACATGACCTTATTGCCGAGACCATCGCCAGGCAGCCCAACGCCCCCTCTGTGTGTGCTTGGGACGGTGATTTTACTTACGCCGAGTTAGATGATGCTTCATCTCGCTTAGCCCTTCATCTCATTGAGTTAGGTGTTGGTCCTGAGGTTATAGTGCCTCTATGCCTTGAGAAAAGTCGATGGGTCCCAGTCGCGATGCTAGCTGTAATGAAAGCCGGCGGAGCATCTGTGGCGATGGATGTAACCGTCCCTAGAGAGCGTCTTCAAACCATTGTGCAGCAGGTCAAACCAGCGCTAATCTTATCATCTTCTACGACTAAGGACCTCGCAACACAGCTCACCAACCAGCCCATAGTAGTGCTAGGTTCCGCACAGTTATCCGAGCTCGACGTACCCAGCAAGCCACTTCCGTCAAGGGTTCAGCCTGAAAATACCTTATATATCAACTTCACATCTGGAAGTACGGGGCAGCCTAAGGGCGTTATCATTAAGCATGTCAATTTCAGCAGCTCCATCCGACATGTACGAGGTCTGCATGGCTTTAAACCCACTTCACGTGTCTATGACTTCTCCTCGCACGCTTTCGATAACATATGGTCAAATGCGCTACAGACGCTATCATGTGGTGCATGTTTATGCATTCCTTCTGAGACTGATCGAAGAGATGATTTGGCTGGTTCTATCAAGCGACTAGGGGCTAATTTCATTGATATCACTCCCTCAACTGCAAGCATACTCCCATTGGAGACGATTCAATCTTTGGAATTGTTAATGGTTGGAGGAGAACGCCTCACATCAGATTCTGCAAAGCAGTGGGCTTCTGTCGTAGACCTCCGCAATGGTTATGGTCCTTGCGAATGCACACCCACCACTACGATTGCAGCCATAAGGCCGAATAGCTATGATATGACAACAATTGGCCGTGGTGTTGGGGTCAACACATGGGTTGTCGATGCTCATACAGGTACCTCACTTGTGCCAGTAGGTAGTATTGGCGAACTGCTCCTGGAAGGTCCGCTCGTGGGCGCAGGATACCTGGGCAATCCCCAAAGCACGGCAAACGCGTTTATCGAAGATCCCAAGTGGTTACTACAGGGCACATTGTGCAGGAAAGGCCGCCGTGGCCGTCTCTATAAAACTGGCGACCTAGTTCGATATAATCCAGATGGCACCCTATCTTTCGTTGGTCGGAAAGATGCCCAAGTCAAGATCAACGGCCAGCGGCTAGAGCTTGGAGATATTGAGCATCATGTTGCTGCCAGTATCACAGATTCCGCAGATGCCCAAGTAATAGTAGAAATGCTGGTGCCTCGACAATACCACCAAGCCATGCTGATAGCTTTCATATGCCTTTCCGAAGCCCGGGGCAAAGATGGCAATGACCAAGGATCAGAGTTGCAGAGATTGACTGCGGGATTGAACACAAGACTTGCAAAACTAATACCTCCTTATATGATACCTTCATCCTATGTCCTTGTTGACCACATCCCTATGACGCCCACGGGCAAGACAGACAGGCGACAGATTCGTGCCATAGGCGAACGAATGACTTTGGAAGAGCTTCTAGTTCACAGCTCGTCGATAAGTGGTGAACATCGAAAACCGACTACGGAAATGGAACGACACCTTCTAAGCCTATCGGCATCTGTGCTTGGCGTCAGTCTCGACAAAATTGGAATCGATGACAGCTTCTTACAGGTCGGGGGTGATTCGATTGGGGCCATGAAACTTGTTGCAGCGGCTCGCGAACAAGGCATAGCCTTGACCGTTGCGGATGTCTTCCAGACGCCCCGGCTGGGCGACTTGGCTGTGAAAGCTCACCAAGTATTCGAGCCAGATAGAATGGATGTCGAGCCATTCTCACTACTAAAGGCTGGTTGTGAAGTTCAAGGGATACGCCAAGAGGCCGCAGCTTTCTGCGGAGTAGATCCGTTGCACATCGAGGACGTTTTCCCATGCACTCCGCTTCAGGAAGGTCTGCTTGCTCTAACAACAAAGCGACCAGGGGACTATGTCTTCAGGTCTACATATGAGCTCAAAAGCACTATCAATATACAGCGTTTCCGAGAAGCTTGGAAACAGTTGGTATCAATAACCCCAATGTTACGTACCCGAATCGTGGATTTATCCAGTCAGGGCTTGGTACAGGTTGTCGTTGCTCAGCAGCAGATCCATTGGCTGGGTGAGAACTTCACAAGCTCAAGTGCCTATCAGCGCGCGGATGAGCAATTAACAATCGGGTTGGGCACGCCACTCGTGCGAGTCGCTATTATCAAGGAACAAGACAAGCATTTCTTTATTTGGACGATGCATCATGCGCTATACGATGGGTGGACAGTTCCGCTTCTGCTGGAGAATCTAGAGAAGTCATATATAGACGAAGCAAATCTCCAGCATCAGCCCCCATTCCAGTTGTTCGTTAGACATCTACTACACGCGGATAGCAAACAGGCTGAGAAGTACTGGAAGAAACAGTTCAAAGAATTCGATGCCGTAACATATCCGGCACTACCATCGTCAACCCACGAGCCCCGATCCGATCAAACTGTAGAGCATTACATCCAGGGGGTACAATGGCCAACTAGCGATATTACCACCTCCACGGCAGTTCGGGCGGCGTGGTCCATTTTGGCGGCGCGGTATACCGATTCCAATGACGTGATTTTCGGTCTGACTGTGAGCGGTCGGCAGGCATCTCTACCAGGCATTGAGCGCGTAACTGGACCAACAATTGCAACAGTGCCAATGCGAGTCGTGCTGGATCCAAAGAAAACTTTGCAGGAAATCTTGATACAAATACAAGCTCAGGGAATTGAAATGACGGCGTTTGAGCAGACTGGATTACAACGGATCCGCCGGATGAGTACTGAAGCTGAACGAGCCTGCAACTTCCAAACGCTGCTGGTAATACAGCCGTCTGAGAAGAACGACAATTCACGTAGCCAGCTATTTGTTGAGCTCCGCGACGAAGAAAGTGATGGACCTATTGCGGATCTAAATACACATGCCCTTACAGTCAGCTGTGATCTTGAAGACCACGGGCTCGCGTTGAGGATTGCCTTCGACTCCAAAATAATCAGCAAAAACCAAGTTCAGAAGCATGTCTCTCACTTTGAACATGCCCTCCGCCAGATTTGTGACCCCGAAAATGCCCAAAAGGCACTTGCTGATATAGAGACGCTTGGTCGAGAGGACTTGGAGGACATTTGGGGCTGGAACGCTACAGTGCCAGAGTGTTCAAACGCATTGGTCCATCATTTGTTTGAAGATACAGCCCAGAGACTGCCAGATACCGAAGCTGTGTGTGCCTGGGATGGAACTTGGACCTATTCAGAGCTAGATAGCATCACGAGTCGTCTTGCCCGCCACCTTGTGAGCTTGGGTGTTGGCCCAGAGGCCGTTGTACCGCTATGCTTCGAGAAATCCGGCTATACATGTATAGCAATGCTTGCAGTCATGAAAGCTGGCGGTGCATCTGTGGCTATGGATACAACTCTCCCTGAAGACCGACTGAGGATTATCGCGCTACAGGTTAACCCGACATTGATTCTGTGTTCATCAAGTAACGAAGATCTAGCACTTCGGCTTGCAGACACTCCAGTAATGGTCATCACTGAGGCCAGTCTGTCGACTCTGACTGATGCAAATGCTCCATCTTCGACGCAACTCCAGCACGTACAGCCCTGGAACAAGCTTTATGTGGTATTTACGTCTGGTAGTACGGGAACACCAAAGGGTGTAATTATCACACACTCAAATTATAGTAATGCCATCCAGTATCAACAAGGTATTAACGGCTTTACACAAGGATCAAGGGTATACGACTTTGCTTCTTACGCATTCGATGCCACCTGGGCCAATCTGTTGAATTCATTAACATGCGGCGCCACTCTGTGTGTTCCTTCTGATGCTGAGCGAAGAGACGACCTAGCCGGCTCTCTCCGACACTATAGAGCTAATTTTGTGCAATTGACTCCCTCAACGGCATCGATACTTCCGCTCGAGTCAGTCCAATCGCTTGACACGTTGCTCCTCGCCGGAGAAGCTCTTCCGCAAGCATATGCGGAACGGTGGGCCAAGATTGTAGATCTGAGGAACGCCTACGGACCTTGTGAGGCAACTCCAGCTGCTACTTTCGCCAGCATTCAGTCTGATAATACGCTAGAAGTTGGCATCGGCAAAGGGGTTGGCACCGTTACGTGGGTAGCTGACACAAAAACTGCTCAATTCCTCACACCGGTAGGCAGCGTTGGTGAGCTTCTCCTGGAAGGACCATCCGTGGGACCGGGGTACCTTCATGACCCTGAGAAGACTGCTGCGGCCTTTATTGACAATCCACCGTGGCTGCTTCGTGGCACTCCAAGTCAACCTGGTCGTCATGGTCGTCTGTATAGAACCGGTGACTTGGTTCGATATAATAGCGATGGAAGCCTGGTATATATTGGCCGTAAGGATGCCCAAGTTAAACTTCACGGGCAGCGTGTGGAACTAGGAGAAATCGACAATCATATGATACGTCATTCGTCCGTTCGTCAGGCGGCAAGTTTGTTTCCTATCACAGGTCCTTGTGCAAATCGACTTGTCGGCGTTATTAGCCTTGAAGAATACCAACCAGAAGCCGTCATCTCGTCCGGAATCGATCTCGCTATCAACGATGAAAACGCAGCGCGACTGTTCCGAGATGTTCAGAAGGATCTTTATACTATGCTGGAGGGTGCTCTCCCTGTTTACATGATTCCATCCATTTGGATTGCCGTCAGGGACATTCCTCTTAACCCCTCTGGTAAGCTCAACCATAAGGCTCTTCGCGAATGGCTCTGCGATATGGACTTGAAAACCTTCACCAAGATCTGTCACGAGAACGATACGGACGAGGAGGTCGATCACACACCAGTGACCCACGCAGAGCAAGTTATTGCAAATGCTTGCAGTATCGTCCTCAACCTACCAGTTGAGCAGGTCAATATTCATAAGTCTTTTATTGCTAATGGTGGTGATTCCATCTCCGCAATGCGTCTCAGCCCCCACTGCCGCGCCTCTCGAGTTGTTTTCTCAGTAGCAACTCTACTCAGGGGCAAATCTCTTGCGGAAGTGGCAAGAACTTCAACTGTCACAGCAACTTGTACTGCGCATCGAGAAGAATACGAGACGGCCTTTGGTCTTTCGCCTATCCAGCAGTGGTTCTTCGATCAGTGCCCAACTCAACTCGTCAATACTAAAGATTACCACTTCAATCAGAGCTTCTACCTTCAACTCAGACAAGTAGTATCCGCAGACAAAATTGCAAGCGCAATCTCAACAATCGTTCGGCAACACTCTATGCTTAGGGCCCGATTCCAGAAAATTGGCGAGTACTGGACACAATCTGTGCTGAAGCCTACTGCTGAAAATGTGCACCATTTTAAATCTTGGAATCTCGAATCTCTCTCAGAAGTCAAGTCGATTGCATCACAAAGACAGCATGGATTGGATATCGAGAAAGGTGTCGTTTTTGCTGCAGATTTATGCACGCTATCTTCAGGGGAGCAATACCTTCTCTTTGTCGCCCACCACCTCGTTGTCGACCTTGTATCATGGCGTATCATCCTAGAAGATTTGGAGACTCTCATAAGTGACGGTCAGTTAGAGGAAGGGCTTCCGTTTCAAGTTTGGAATCAGTTGCAGAAAGAGGAGATTGTCTCTTCTAAATACGACCCCCAGGGCTCGCTATCTGTACAAGAGGCTAACAACGACCTCGAATTCTGGAACTTCGATTCATCAACCTCTAACACAGCCAGTGATCAGTACGAGGACTTCCTGGAAATTGGACCAGAAGTGACAGGATTATTATTGAAGGAGAGTAACAATGCCTTTAATACGGAGCCCCTCGATATTCTTCTCTCTGCAGTCTCGGATGCTTTCCTGAACATATTCCCTCGACAAGGCCTAACAATTTTCAACGAGGGTCATGGCCGTGAGCCTTGGAATGCAGAGGTTGACTTATCTCGAACAGTTGGTTGGTTCAGCACCCTGGTTCCGATAACTGTATCAAGGAATAGAGACAACTCGCATGAGCACATTGTTCGACTTGTAAAAGATGCTCGAAGACGCCTTCTCGCCAATGGCTGGGCTTACTTCACGTCCAGATATCTGAGTAGCAAGGGAGCTCACGCCTTCAAGTCGCATGGCTCTACTATGGAGCTAGTTTTCAATTACCATGGCCAATTTCAGCAGCTAGAAAACGATGACTCTCTTTTCAATAACATCATTCTTGACGGTATCTCGGACGCTGGCCCGGCTCTACCAATGTCAGCTCTTTTTGAGATCAATGTGTCCATTGAGGGAGGATCAACTCACCTCTCATTCTCATGGAACCGACATATTTCTCACCAAGGCCTCATTCGGGATTGGTTCGCGCAGATCGGCATATCATTACAGAAGATCTGTACTACTCTCGCTTTCAGGAAGCCTGAGACGACCCTCTGTGACTACGAGTTTCTCAACCTCGATTATAGAGGTCTCGACGAGTTGCAAGCCCATGTTATTCCAGACATCATGGCAGCTAATAACGCCACAGTCGCAGGCATATATCCATGCCCGCCCATGATAAACGGTATTCTCCTTAGCCAGCTCAAGGACTCGTCTTCGTACAAAACCTCGCAGATATACCGAATTCAGTCGCCAGACAGTGACGTCAGCATTGCTCGCCTCGCAGACGCGTGGCAGAAAGTAGTTGCGCGACATCCGTCACTCCGCAGCGTTTTCATGGAAGGTCTTGATGACGACACAGCTTTTAACCAGGTCGTGTTAGAAGCATGTCCCGCAAATATTATCCTACTAAAGAGCCACAGCGAGAATTCTGCGCTGAGCATGCTGACGGGTCTTCCGTCAGTCAACTACCAGCAACTTAAACCTCCTCACCGCCTCACCCTGCTCGAGCTATCCAACATCAATGGGCTAAGCGGCAGTCAAGTTATTTGTCAGCTGGAAATGAGCCACGCTATTACCGATGGCAGCTCATCCACGATAATCCTGGAGGACTGGGCGCGGGCATATGCTGGCGTCCTAAGCCAGGAGACAGTTGATATAACCTACAACTTTGCGCGGGTGCTCAGTTCACGCTTGCCAGAAAATCGAATGAACTACTGGAAGAAGAAGCTATGCGGCGTCAATTCCTGCCAATTTCCTCACCTATCTAACCTCTCCCGACAAGTTAATAATGTTTCGACTGTAAGCATCGACATAACCGGCGAGACATTTGCCAAGATTCAACATTTCAGCGAGGAGAAATTCGTCACACCCGCCAGCCTATTCCAGAGTGCCTGGGCCCTTCTTTTAGCAAATTATACCGGAAGTAATGACGTTTGCTTCGGATATCTCGCATCTGGAAGAGATCTTCCAGTACCTGGCATTTCAGAAGCAGTTGGTGCGTACGCAAACCTGCTAGTCTGTCGTATCGACCTATCACAGAACCAGACCAAGAATGATCTCGTATGGAACATGCACAATCAGGTTCTGTCAGACCTTGATTTTCAGCATTGCTCTCTGGCAGACATACAGCATCAACTGAGTCTACTCCCCGGCCAGGCGCTTTTCAATACCCTCGTGTCCTTCCAGCGTGACGACAGCACCGCAGACCGTACTAGTCATCAATATTTAGAATTTACGGAACTCGATGGAGAGGATCCAACTGAAGTGAGTGGACTTTCTTTTACGCATATGTGCTACAGATCATTGAGCTAACAACTTGAAGTACGATATTGCTCTCAGTATAACATATGGTGCAGGCCAAGTTGGGTTGAACTTGGAGTATCGCCTGTGTTGCTTGTCCGACCAGCAAGCAAGTCGTGTCGCCTGTTTGTTGGAGCGACTTGTTACCGCTCTTGTTAGCAACAAAGATCAGAGCATAGGGAACCAGAACAACAGCCTGGTCGACATTGATGCTATGACCCAAGATGACTTGCAAGATGTCTGGAAATGGAACGCAGTTGTTCCACAAACCATTGACGTCGCAATTCACAACCTTTTCACTAACGCTGCTCAGAGGTGGCCTGATAAACAAGCTGTATGCGCATGGGACGGCAACTGGACATACCGCGAATTGGATAATACTTCTACCTCATTCGGCCATCGCTTAAGGAGCTTAGGGATGGGCCCAGGTGCTATTATTCCACTTTATTTTGAAAAGTCACGATGGACTGTCGTCGCTATGGTAGCCGTTCTCAAGGTTGGCGCCGCCTTCGTCCTTGTCGATCCATCGCAACCGACGTCTCGCCTCGACTCCATCATTCATCAGACACGAGCGAAGCTGCTGGTTTGCTCTTCCACCGAAGCTCACAGGTGGTCCGATATTGATGTCAAAGTACTGTCTGTGGATAGCCCGTATCCGGATACTACGGGCAACACGGACTGTCCTCTCCAAGTTGAAAGCAATCCATCATCCCCGATGTATGTCGTTTTTACGTCCGGAAGTACGGGAAAGCCAAAGGGTGTTGTTGTGACACATGCCTCGTTCTCCTCTGCCATGCACTATCAGGCGAATGCTCTCGGCTACGATAGCCAGGCTCGCGTTTACGACTTTGCGTCATACGTATTTGACGCCTCCATCGAGACGGCTTTCATGACTCTCACGACGGGAGGCTGCCTATGTGTGCCATCAGATGCCGATCGGAAGAACAACCTTACCGAGTCACTAATTAGCACTGAAGCTACTCTGATCGAATTAACGCCTTCTGTCGCGCGCACTCTTGAGCGCGAGCGGTTGGTTGATCTCAGATTCCTAATTCTGGGCGGTGAAGCAGTCAATCAAGACGACGCAAAGGGTTGGCCGGAGAACGTCCTCGTCATCAACACATACGGACCCTCTGAGTGCACGCCAACCAGTACTATGCAATGCCAATATGATGGTGCTGGCGTGATGAATATCGGTGCCGGGGCTGGAGTAGTCACTTGGTTATCCGACCCAAGTAACTCGGATCGACTGGTACCGATAGGTTCAGTTGGAGAATTGTTGCTTGAAGGACCGCTTGTGGGACCAGGATACCTACATGATGCAGAGAGAACAGCGGCAGCCTTTATTGAGGATCCAATCTGGCTACAACGCGGAACAGGTGATCTGCCCGGCCGCCGAGGGCGTTTATACAAAACTGGTGATCTCGTGCGGTATAACGACGATGGGAGCCTTAGCTTCGTGGGCCGTAAGGATACACAAGTCAAGATTCGTGGTCAAAGAGTGGAATTAGGCGAAGTTGAACATCAACTCCAGGTCTGCATGCCCGGCGTGCAACAGGTGGCTGCCGAAGTGATCGTGCCCGGCGGCCAAGAAGCCAAGCCCTTGCTGGCAGTCTTCGTAGTGATGGATCCAAATACGCATTTGGAGACAAAGATGCTCGCAGTACCGACTATTGTTGGTGATACCGACAATAAGCTACCTACAATCCATATAGCCAGCATCCCCGCCTCTGTCGAGGACTTGCTCGTCGAGGTTCTTCCGTCCTACATGGTGCCAGCAGCCTTCCTGGAACTTGATCAGTTGCCCATGACAGCTTCCGGAAAGACTGACCGCCACCGCTTGCGTGCTATTGGCGCTGGCTTTTCTGTTCAGCAACTCGCCGAGCTGCGAAGTGGTCTCCTGGCCGACAAACGCGGCCCGTCTACAGAGATGGAGCGAGCGCTACAACAGATCTGGGCACAGGTTCTCAATGTCGATGTAGCGACTATTGGCATGGATGATAGCTTCCTACGCCTCGGCGGTGACTCCATCACGGCAATGCAGGTCTCGGCAGCAGCACGAGCTTCCGTCGCAAAGATATCCATTACCGACATCCTCCAGAAGAAGACGATTGCCAAGATTGCATCCGCAGCAGCACATCTGACAACATGCGATGAGCTTGCAGATGATTCGACGCGGGTGCAGTTCTCTACTCGAAAAGAGATGGTCAAATTTCAACAAGAGCATTGCTTACGACTCGGTGCGTTTCGTGTTGAGGACATCGAGGATATTTATCCCTGCACGCCTATGCAAGAACGTATACTGCAAGCGCAAGAACAAGATCCAAGAGCATATGTGACTGGATTTGGGCTAGCCATCGAGGCTTCACAAATCGATGAAACTGTAGAATTCTCAAGAATCCAGCGAGCATGGGCAAACGTGGTCAAACGACACGGACTCTTGCGAGCCGTCCTCATCCGTGACGAACCCGGACATGGCCGAACGACTCATGTCATCCTTCGAGACCCTGCACCAAGCATATCCTACCATGCCACTAGTGAAGCAGAGATGGCCTCTACGGGACGCGGAGATCTTCAACGACTGCCATACTACGCTCAAGATGGCCTGCAACATCACCTCTCAGTCTATCAGACAACGTCCAAGCGTGCCTACCTCCGGTTTGAGATGAATCATGCCATCATCGACGGCCACTCCACAGCTATCCTACTTCGCGACTTCGAACTTGCCTATACAGGTCATCTATCGTCGGATGGTCCTCTGTACAGTAACTTTATCAAGTATGTGCACGAGAAGCCCCGATATGATGCACAAGGCTTCTGGACCAAGCATCTACAAGACGTGGAGCCATGCCTTTTCCCGACTTCCAAGAGCATTGCGGAGCCCCAGGGCACAGTTCAAATTGAGGTACCCAATCTCGACCCTAAGGAAATCGCCGCGTTCTGTGCGGAGTGGGAAATAACTCAAGCCAACCTCATCCGCATAGCTTGGGCACTAGTGCTCCAAAAGTACACCAAGTCAACTAGGCCATGCTTTGGCACCATCACATCAGGAAGAGACCTACCCGTTGACGACGTGGATGAACTTTTCGGTCTGTTGATGAGTCTTATTCCGTGCAGAGTCCGGCTTGACCAGACACAATCCGTCTTGGAAACACTAAGAGCCTCCCAGGAGGATTATCTGCACATGTTGCCACATCAAACCTCTTATTTGGTAAATTTACAGAAGCATGGTCTTGAATCTGAGCTTTTCAACACAGCTATTTCCATCCACAGGGACACACTAGACGGCCCAGAAGCAAAAAATTCAGAAGGACAAATCATCCATCTACAGGACGAGTTTGATCCAGTGCATGTACGTTGGGCAGATTCGCCTTTTCCCCCGTTCTTATCTCGTTGTTGGGAAGTACACAGCTGACTTTGAGAGTTGCAGTATGATATTTACATTAGAGGAATATATGAAAAGGATGATCTTTCTCTTGTGCTGGAGTTTTGGGAGGAACGCATTTCCCGAACTCAAGGTGTGGATGTGGCGAGATCATTCAGTGCCGCGATTTCGTCCATCATCTCCCAGCCAGAGCAGGACATTCGTCAGCTCACAATCATGTAAGGTTAAGGGAATGGTTTAATAGCAAGTTTGGGGTTGTTTTCTATTTGTGTGGTGTTGTACATTTCTTCTTGTCGCTGGATGGTGGTGGATAAGAGCAGGGTGACTAGACGTTATGTTTCTTTTTGTTTTATGCGAAGTTGAGTTATTTGAATCGAGTCATTTATGTAGATGGTGTGATTTAGAAGATCTATAAGAAACATTTCTGTTACTTTTTCAACTTGCGATACAGGAACGCATGATCTGAATCCCTATACTAATATTATAGGGTAGGTTTAGATCACCGAGGCCCGCCATCTCTCAAGATTTAGTGCCTGCAAAAGCTAGGCTGAGACTACCAGACCTGGCTTCTAGACGTTTCCTTTATTTGTCTTCTGAAACCAAATTAGGTCATCCAAGTCCTCGTCCAACTGAACGCCTATATGGGTTGCGGATCCATCGTCACCAAACCGGAATTCAGCTCGAATTGGATCATTCAGACCCTCAGTCGGACAGCACAGGTAGGCCACAAACTTTGTCTGCTCACATACGTGTTTGAAAGTTAGTGTGAAGGCAAAAGATCTGTCATTGGCATCGATAAAGAGCTGGTCATCCTGAACTTGTACGTTGATGCCGCGGTAGCCGGCATGCCAGTAGTAGCCAGTGTAGGCCTCCAACGGGCGCTCATGCGACTGGCATTCCTTGATATCGGGGAAGAAAGCCTGCCAATCTGGCTCGTCCTCGTCTTCATTATTGCCCTCGACACCACCCTCTTCATCATGATCATCATCACCATGAAACATCTTGATTTCTACCTTTTCCCAATCCAATCTCTGGTCCTTGGGCAGGTTCAACGCATCGTCAATCAATTCGTGCGTCAAGGCCGTGAAAATGGTGCAGGCGCCTTCGGCGTTTCCAAACACGACACAACCAAGTTTGAGCTCGGGCATAAACATGTGTGTGGTGCTACAACCAGGTATGCCCCCGTCGTGCGCGACAATGTTGTAACCTCGGTAGTGGTGCAGATGCCATCCCGAGGCGTAGATTCTCGGCGATGAATATGGATAGGGTTTCTCCAAGTCCAGGCCTACTATTGTCCTTGGTTTCAGGATACCCCTGTAGATGTCTTCCGTAAAGGGCCCGTCTCTATTCAACATGGCTTGGACATACTTGATGTAGTCGTTTACGCTGGTGACGACGGAACCAGCGCCCTGGCCCTCTGGGCAGTCTGGATAGTCAAACGTGAGGTATTCTTCCCTGTCTTCATCCCAATAATGCCCTGGGGTTAGACTGTCCCCAAAGCCCTTTTCACGGGCTTCTTTAGGCTGAAGAAAGGACGACGTCATATCCAGAGGTTCAAAGAACTTTTGGCGCAGAAAGTCGGCAAATGGTGTTCCGGTCTTTTTCTCCACGAGATGAGTGACTGCGGTATACATGGCATTACAGTAGATGTACTTTGTACGGATTGGTGCTGCAACGAGCAGGTTGCGGATATTTCTGGTTACGGAACAAGCGTCATCGGGCTGGTCCGCGTTGATGCCGAAATACGAGTAGTCGTTGCTATTTGGAGCATTTTAGTCTTGTTCCCAGAGTGACGGCATCTCTTTTTCTTCTTTGGAAAGGTTAAAAAAAAAAAAAAAGAAAGAGAAAAAAATCCACTTACGATGAAAGTCCAGTTCTGTGGCCCAATGCGTCATCAAGAGTCACTTCATCGTAGTCCTTGCTGGGCATGGCAAAGTCGCCGGGAAGAAGGTCCGACATGCGCGCGTCGTACTTGACCTCTGGATACTTTTCATCATCGTCCACAAGCAAGGCCACCGCGGCAGCCGTGAGCGACTTGGAAGCTGACGCAACATCGAAGAGTGTATCAGTCGTCATGGGCCTTGGCGGGTCCAACGAGGCACTTCCGTAGGCTGCCGACGCAACTTGGTCATTGTGCACAATTGCGATGGCGAGCCCTGGAGTGTGGTGCTTCTTGATGAGCTGCTCTACGCGCGAGGCAAACTCTGGAGAGCGGAAGAGATCCATGATGGCTATGCGGGAACGGGTGAGTGATTGAATGTACGGCCTCCCGCGACGTCTTTGCGCGCAAGGTTCAACTTGGGTCAGGAAAAGTTGAGCGGTCCGGCGTGACTAATTGTGCCGTTGGTTCGGAAAGACACCGAGCGTCTGTGCCAGTATGCATTTGATCGAATCGAACCCCGTCTCACCTCACTTTTGCCCGACTTCGCCTCGCCTCCTCCTCACCAGGCACAAAGGGGAAGTCGCCGCTGACTGCGTGCAGCAGCGTGAGGCAGGTCAGGACTCGGAGCCTGACCTACCAGACCAGACCTTATGTAATGTGCTCCGGCCCGCCCCCGCCTAATAAAGCTCAATCTCACTTGACCGCCTTTAAATTCTAATCCTCCTTTCGATTCCTGTGACATCCGAAAGCGACCAGGCCCTCCGCCATTCCGAGTATTGGGATGAACGCTATTCCAAATCCGATGGCACGGCGCCGACGCACGAGTGGTTTCGCTCCTTTGGCGATTTGGAGCAGTTTTTCCAGATAACCTCTTCGAGGCCGACGGTCTAAAGTCAAGCGACAACCCGCTCATTATGCACCTTGGTTCTGGAGACAGTGTCCGTTGCCTTGTCGTCTATTCCCTAGCTTGCCTTGTCGTGCTGCTAACCAGCCATCGCTCCAGGTCATTCCGGTCGAACTGGCGTCTCGGGGCTACAAACGACAGCTTTGCATCGACTTCTCTCCCACCGTCGTTGACCTCATGACCGGACGCCACGCCGAAGTAGAAGGAATAGAATGGGATATAGACATACAGGTCCTTGACGACCCTGGCTCCTTTGATTACTACGGATACATGCTTCACAAGGAAGGTACACGGTAGACCAAACGCCTCGGGTAAATGGCATCGTCCGACATGGGAGTAAAGAATGCATGGGAAATAGCAAGATACTCATTTTCCCTTTTCGTGGAGGCTGAAAGCGTGCACTCATATGAGAAATGACGCATCCATGTATAACGCATCACCAAACATAAACCATCTATTCGAACAAGTACTGAACTGACACGACAAGTGGCAGCAGACTACATAGTTCCTTCAGCATCTTTGCTTGGTCCTCGACTCTCTTCATGGTGTTGACGTGCTTGGTCAGAAAAAGCTTCCCATCCGTTTGATCAATCCCAACTGCGCAGGTCACGTCTGCCAATCCCTCAACAATGAGAACCCTATATAGCGCTGCGCTGCCTCCTCGAATGGCGGTGCAAAGCGGCGAGTATCCGGCGTCGTTTCGGCCGGTGGCATCAGCCTTGCCTTAACTCAAGAGGAGCCTGACGAGGTTCACCGTCTCGGCCTCGCCCCCGGGACTCCTGTATATGAGATCGACCAGAGAGGTGTCGTGCGCATGGTCCCTAAGATGAACCACTTCGGGCCACCACTGGATGAGGATTCGGAAAACTTCAGTGTTACCGCCCCTCGCGGCAAGGTGGAACATAGTGTTGCCATCTTGGCTTGCATATGGTAGGTGCGGCTCGATGTTGGTCTGCTGGCACGGAGAGCGAACAATGTCGGCGTGACCCTCGCAGGCTGCCTCGCCAATAGATTGGTGGGTGCCCAAAAACTGGTTTCCGCAGCTCAATTTCCGATGCACCGCTAGGATTGATCTTCGCAGATCACCATCTCTCTCGGCCGCAACAAAGGGCTTTTTGACCAGCGCGAGGCATCCACTGCGAGCTGCGAGGCACAACATGCCGTTGCCGTGGTCTAAGAGGTCTTCGCGCAGCTCTCGGACCAGGAAATCAAATACATCTCCCCATTCCCTTGGCGCGTTGCCTTGTGTTTCGACCGACCAAGGGCATCTACGTACGACCTCGTAGGAAAATGCAGTGTAGCACAGGCTTGACCGGAGGGCCTTGTGCTCGAGGAGGTTTTGATGGTCGGGATGTGGTCTCGCGTGATAACATGTGTAACGGCAGTCCATGCCGAGTCTTTGGCAAAGTCAGGGCCGTGGAGGTCAAGCCTGAGCAGGTCGGCCAGGGATGCTGCCGGGCCAAACATGGCGGTGTCGACCAGAGGATCAAGATGTGGCATAGCCTCGGGGAAGTCGTATTCAGCAACATAAGAACAGTTCGGCCGTCGCCACTGTTCTACCCAGTTCTCTAGCCGTCGAGAATCCTTTCGGCATAGAGCAATCAAGTCTAGAGGATCTGGGCGCCTTTCCGACGACACGGTGGAGAGGTGACATGTCCAGTACGAGGCAGCCTAGGCGAAAAATTCCCAAACCGAGCTCAAACGGGTCGAAGCCTTGATTCGACTTTGAGCCAGTCGATGCGGAGGCCGTCAGACCTTGGTCGTCGTCGTCATCGAACACAATTCCATGGTGAAAAGCTCAGTGTCTTCAGAACCGTTCCCAAAACCTGACAAGAGGCTCGCCTTCTCACATTCCTCGAAGAGAAGTTATCTGATACAACCTCGTAGTAGGAGTCCGTTCAGCTCCATCATGCGCTCCCCGCTTTGCTGTCGCCTGCTCGGCTTCTCTTCGGAGCACCATCCCGACGGCGGAGCTTGAAGTATGAGCTCTTCGAGAGACTGATGGACGAGACGCAACTGTGGACGCTTCCCACCTCCCACATTTATGGTGCTGACAAAAGGCCGGGCGAGGTCAAACAAACCCACGCTATGAGGCTATGAGCAAGTTCTTCTAATGCTACCGTCCTCGGATTTGATGAAGACAGCGTGAGCAAGCTCTTCCGAGGTGAGAGGCTGCTGGGCGACCGCGAGCGTCTCGAGGGCCCGCTGCAGAGGTTCTTCCTTATCTGCAATGTCCGAGCAGGCCTTGTCGAATAGCTTTGATTACAACTGCGCCAGAGCCTTGGAAGAAGGAAGCTGGTCTACAGCGCCCTCCAGGCCCATGTGGTTCTTGATACGAAGCTTTCCGGTGTATTCCACCGCGCCATTTTCCAAGGCACTGGAAATAGCCACGTTGTCCATTATGCCATTGTTACTGTATTGCTTGACGTGTTTAATTTTTTCAACAAGCTCATCATATGCTTTCTGGGCCTTTTGAGCACCTTTAGACAACCACGCATCCTTGACTTTCCAACCGAGGCGTCCCTGGCAGTTTGAGTTCTTGTTCCAGAAGCTCCCCAGCCGGGAGTAGCCACGCCGCATTGCCTTTCGTGTCGTGACGTCTGGTTTCGATGTCGTCTCTAAAATGAAAAAAATCTGCCCGGGCGCTTTCAACCCCTCCGCTTAGTCGACCGCTCTTCGAAGTCCTCGTCATCCCGTTCAGCTCGATCCACTGCAGCCCTCTCCAGGTCAGTGTAGTTTGCTTCGTCTTTTGAACGTAGCTGTTCCGCAGAGCTAGATGATAACCTGTGTTTCCTTGTCACTCTTCTTGATTTGACCACACTACCAGTTACATTGGCCACTTTAATTGGTTCCATCTCCTTAGCTTGTTGGAGAATACTAAAGAGCCTACTATTAGAGATGGATATCGGTATTAACTCGTGTGGAGCCAGAGCATTGACTGTAGTGTAGTTTTGTAGTTTTGTAGTTTTTGTAGTTTCGAATATAAAAAATTATATTAAATCTAATAAAATACTTATAAGATTATAAGTTTTACGGATAAATAGTATAAATCTTCTACTATAAGCTAACATAAAAAAGTGGGTCCTTATAAGCTCTTATAAGCCTAGAACTGTAAAAACTACAAAATGTAGTTTTTATAGTGTAGTATAGTGTAGTGTGTTTTTAGAAAATTACATAATCTAGTTTTTAAGCTTATAATAAGCTAGAACGACCCACTTTTTTATGTGAGCTAATTGGTTATAATATTAGCTAATTTATGTATTTATTATTATAATTCAAGTATTTTATTAGATTTATTATTAATTATTTAAGCTTTTTTGAAAATTGAAAATGTAGTTTTCTTGTTAATGCTCTGTGTGGAGCAGATAAAGAATTAGTAGCAAAGTCGCCGAGTGTAAGCTTCAGGTATTTTTCCGCATTATGTGCGTACCTATCAACGGATCGAAACGTCTCTCTCGGTTAGCCTTAATACCTAAAATACTAACTGCTTTTACATACCTTATATGAAATGACTTCTTTAAATCCCAGTTCTTTAATATTATTATTTTTTATACGTGTATATTTTAAACGTTAAAGTGAAATAGTAGACTTCTTCCCTACGTAATTAATATTAATACTAATAATAGCTTTAATATCTCTGTTAAAATAAAGAATATAATTCTAGGTAAAGCTTTTTAAGGCCTTTATTATCTTAGAAGTAAAACACCTCTATTACGACGCCTAAATACTAGGTATTTGCGTGGCGGAATTATACGTTTAGTTAACGCCAAATAGTTTAAAATAATTTAGAATTACCCTTAATAAGTTAAATTATAGCTGAGCCTTTAATTCTAATTTTAAAAGTAAAAATACCCGTGTTATTAATAACTTATTATTCTAGGTAGCTATTTTAAGAAGCTAAACTTACAGATTAAGAGCTAGAATATTCGCTAAGAACACGTGTATAAGCGAAGGCATTTAAAGATAAAGTAGACCACGGTTTAGGTCGTAACTAAATCACCTAAATAATCGCTTAATCCTTTCTTAATATAATATATATAAATCTCGTTTTACTAAAACTTTAACCTAGCTTATAGGGTTATTAGTCTTTCTTAAAGCGTTTATCGTTTTAAGGAGACGAACTAACGCGCTGGCACTTAACGCGTTTGCGGGTTATTTAGGTCGTTTCGTGGGAGGCAGCGTTAAGGGCAGGGGACCTTAATAGTCGGGAGGCGTAGTACCAGAAAAATCCTGCACGAGTTAATGCTGCATCTCACGATGTGCGTAAGCTGTTTCGTTTTCGGCTATGGCAAAGCACCATGGATGTTAATAATAAGAGGAAGACTTGTGAAGAGGAGTTCTAAAATCCCCACTTTAATAAAGACGGGATATTTACTTCGTGTAGGTTATCGATTCGTTACCAAGGCTACACCACATAATAAATTCGGCAGAATTAGTATTAAAACTAATGGGCGAATATGTATTATAACTAGCTCAAGTAGCTCCAGATGCGGGTAGTGTAGCAGTTCTCGCGGCCAGGCTAGGCTAACAGCGGGTTTAGGGCACAAGTAGTTGGGACCTTGGGTGAGGCAAGGCACATCGAGGTAGCTAGAGTATCCATTTGAGCCTGGTGCTTTTACTACTTATTTCACAATTTCTAGCCGCCTTAGGGGCACCGACGAGTCGTTGTTGCATAGCTTCTAGTCCCATTTTTTACGGCGCCGTAGTGCTTTTAATAATATAAAGGGGTAATAAGCGGCCCTAACACGGCGCTAACGTAGCGTAAAAGTGGGTGATAAAGCGAACTAGCAGTTGCTATAGTTGCTTATATTACTATAAAACTCACTAAACTCGTACTTCGCTTCGTCTCTCTTTATCTTCTTAGTGTTTTCTTTGGGTAAAATTTTGTTACTTTAACTAATATTAGCAAAACGTTATAATACCTTGAAATACTATTATTTAATATCGTGTATACTCTCCCGATATTTATATTTAAACTTAAACCTACGTATAATAAGTACCTCTTAACGTGTGCACCGCACTTATTTAATGAGTATTAGCTATTTTCTCGGACTTTATAAGAAACGGGCACGCTCTACACTTGTAACTTGAACCCTCCTTTAACCGGGATTAGTGGTTACGGCAGTTAGCTGAGTTCGAAGTAAGAATAGGTTCCGCTCTATAAGTCTCTCACTCTAGCGCTGTCAAAACTAACTGAGAAAGACCGCCCCGAATCATTAATAGAAGGTTTGGCCTTGCTTAAACTTTTGCAGCTCCCAATCCACGTCTGCTAAGAACTCGCGGCTATTCCAAGGTGTAATATGGCTGACCATTTCAACTTGCTGAAAGAAGTCGTGCTGCAAAGAAATATCATTATTTTCCAGTCGTCTGCGTTTAGGTTCTCTTTTATCTTCCCAATCTGCTAATCTGATAAGCGCTGTGAAGTCATTCTGTGATAAATTATTTCTGGACAAGCTTCGAGCGGGATAGGTCGGTCGCGATCTTTTATTCGGGTCACCTATTTTACTAGCGCCTATTTCCGTTTCTCCAACCCCCGAGCTCGGGGTCGCGGGCAGGTCAGTTCTCGTAGTCAATGGCGTGCTTAGTCCCGATGAAGTCATCCTGCTTGTCGCAGGAGATATAGGATCCAAGTTTGGTCTTTCAGCGGCCATGTTTTCAATGCATGACATTTCGTAATGATGGCGGAGGGCTTTGCGATCGACATTTGAAGACACCGTTGCTTTTTGGCCGTTGAATCGAATCAGGGCATCATAGGGGACAAAAACACGAATGCGAAGTGTGCGCGGATGTATAGAGAAGAGGCGCGCATCAAAGAATTCATGAAGATGCTTCATAAGGAGGATACCATTTCTAGGGCTCCAGGTACTCCGCCATGCTTCTTGAAGTCGACGTGGACTTTCTTCGATCGGAACATCACCGTCAGCAAGCCCGCTGCTGACAGGATACAGATGGTAATGCTGTTGAGGCACAATGTGGCAAGCCTGAATACCGGGCCCTATTGGCGGTCCCGGACACCATGATTCTCCTTCGCCAGAAACGGCACAAGAGGTGGCTCTATTGAGACAGGAGGACCTAAAGTCATTCGTAACCCTCTTAGCCTCATCGATATCAATATTCATAGTTGCAGGTGCAAGCATGTCATCGAACTCGTCCGAAGCTTCCTTCGTCGGTGAATTTGAGCCCGATGCCGGCCGTTTAGGAGGAGACTGAGAGCGGGCTTTTAACTTCCGTCGGAGCGGCATAACAGCAAGTCTTGGATCAGATGGCGTTCTATTCGGTGGCAAATATCGAGCATCGCGACGGCGGACAGGGTTTGGAAGGTGTCGAGCGCATTTTGCTGAGAACGAGGTTGATAAGACTGCTCTACAACAACAAACCAGATGATGTTGCCGACTAACCTTGTAAATGAGAGTCTAGTGACGAGTTGGAAGGCATATGGCAGTCCTCGTGGTGCACAAGGTGGTATCTTACGACGTTCTGTTCTTTGGGGCGGAGTGATGCGAGGCTGGGCACAGGTTCATCCAGGTCCGACCCGGTTATGAAGCGCAAGCCAGATAAGGAGGAGCTAGTCAAATTGTCCGTATCAAGGCGGTAGAATGCGATATGAGACCAGGAGTCATGTTCGTTATCATTATCGTGGCTGTCGCCGCGCAGTTTGTCGTTCGAGAACTCAAAGCAGAGACGCAGTTCATCGCAAACATCGCGGAAGGTAATGAGGTCACTGCCACTAACTTGGAAGATTCCGGCAAAGGCACCCGAATCCTCTTCTTCGCCGATAGTGAAGTGTACATTCCAAGCGACAGCTCGCATTGACGGCGTCACCGCCGCGCTCGTCATAATTGCAGGGTGTTGAGACTTGAAGGTTACAATTATGTGTAGTTATTGCTAGTGCTAAATCTTGAGCGAACTACTAGCTTTTGCTGTTGACCCAGTAACGTGGAACGTTAACGCATGTCATGTGACGACGCGTTGTCGTTAAGCGCGGTCGTCTATCTACTCGTGCCACGTCCCACCTTAGGTAATTTAGCTATAAAAGCTCTTACCACCTATAGTAGTGCTTATTAGTAAGGCGGGGATTTTAGTAAGGCGGGTAAGTTAAGGTTATAATATATAAATACATGTGTTAACGGAATATAAGAAGGTATAATTATTTAGTAAAAGAGCGCGTTCTTTTTATTAATAGTTATAAGCCTAGTTAGTATAGTAGTACTAGTTCGCAATTTCACGTATCTCTTATCTAATTACCTTTAAGTTTAAATTCTACTAAGTGTAGTAAGTTTTTAGGGCTTTTTAGCTGCTACATTAAAATAACCCTACTACACCTAAAGCTAAGAGCTATAGGTACTATAAAAATAACGCTATAAGCCCTAGAGCTAAGAGCTATAAGAGGTGTTATTACTATTAAGTTAATATTTAGCTTATATTAATAGCTGTAATATAATAACTTTAATTTAAACTAAGGGGGTGTATTAACGGAATATAAGGAGGTATAATTATTTAGTAAAAGAGCGCTATTACGAGCGATACTACACGAGACACGAGACGGGACCGCACCGGTTAGAACAGGTATAACTCGTAGGTATAAGAAGAAGATAAAAGTATATAATTAGCTACGTAACTTAAAAGGTAATTAAAGAGATTAATATTTAAATATATTAACTAAATGTAACGCGTACACGAAGTTACCTGTAAAGAGGGATTAAATTAGGCACTACGTATAGGGAGTTACTTGTAAAGAGAAACTAAATTAGATTTACTTATATTTTAAAATAGAGTATAAATTCTTACTAATTTTAATTTAAATTCTATAAGTATTATTACGTGAAAAGCAAGTATAAATTAAAGCTAAAACCCTTAATAAATAAGTATAAAAGAATTATTATAGGCTAAAGCTATTAGCTTAAGCTTAAGCTAAACCTATTATAAAGGTAGCTTAAACTTAACCTCAATAATTTATAAGCTAAATAAAGATATTTTATTAGCTTAAACGCGACACATATATATACTAGTAAAAGTTTATTTATTAGTTTTCTTAATATTAATCTTAAAGGCTTTAAAGTTATAAAACCTTAATATTATTCTCTTTATTATTACTCTCTTAATTAAAGTTATTAAAACTTTATTATTAAGATATCTTTTTTAAGTTTAATATAATAATATTTTTCTTAATCTTTTTTAAGACTTTTATAAGGTTAATAACTTTCTTATTTATTTAATCTCTTATAACCTTAAAGTATTTAATAATTATATTAATCTTACACTTAATAATTAATTATTATAAATTATTATAAGTAATTAAATATTCTCTTAAAATCTTAGGTTATATTCTTTTTATATAATATTATATTTTAAATATAATTATATTCTTATTAATTATAGTTTATTTAATTAATATTAAATAATTATATTTTTATTAATTAATATAAGTGTTTTTTAAAATAAAGCTTTTAATTAGTATAATAGTATTTTTCTTTACTATAAATATATATAGTTTACCTTTACTTTTATAAAGACGTTAATCTAAGAATTTAAGATTATTATTCTTCTCTTTTATTACTTTAAGGTATACTTTAAGCTTATTTATAATTATATCTTATAGAATTTATAAAACTTTATTTACTCTTTTATTATTTATAATATAGCTTTTCTTTAATAAATATAATTAATCTCTCAAATATAATTTATAATTACTTTTAATTAAAGTTTTCTTTTTAAGTGCTATTATTTCTTAAATATAAATATTCTTTAATTTAACTTATTTTCCTATTATTTTATTTAAGTAATAGCTTATAAGTTCTTTAAAGTAATTAATTAAGAATATTAAATACGTATAATTATATTTCTAGTTTTTTATTTAAGATATATATAATACTAGAATATAATTAAACTTATAAGGGTAGTTTAATAATTAACGTACTTATTATTATCTCTTAATAAACTACTTAAAACGTTAGTTTTTACCTCTTATAAAAGAGTTAAATACATATAATATTTTACGCTTATAACTAAATATAAAGTATATTTAATAGCTTAAAAAGTATATAAACCTTATAAAGAATTATATTTTCTTTTAATATATATAAATATCTTATAAATTATATTAAACGTTATATATAATATTTATTAAAGTATTATTAAGTCTTTTAATCTTATTATTAATTAATTTATATAGTTTTTACTTAATAAGTTATTTAACTTATATAATAAATAAGTATAATATAATATTAAGAATCTTTTTAATTTCTCTTCTTATAATATAATCTATTATTATTAGTTTAAATTAATTTAACTAATAATTTAACTCTTTTTTAGCGTAACTTTTAGCTATAAATCTATAAATTTCTATTAAGTAATTATTTTATAACTCTAACCACGAGGTTCGCGGTAGTTGGCGCCGGATTCTAGGCAGTGAGCGGGGTTCTGCTGTGGTACCGTGAGGGCGGGCACTTAGGCTACTACGCTAGCTACTAGGGCGCGCTAGCTACTAGCTATACGGGCTCGCTTAATTAGGTAAGCGGTGAAAATTTTTTTTTTTTTTTCTACTAAGATTAAGGGTTACTTAGCTTAAGGGTAAGAGCCCTTTAAGGGTTAAGAGAGAGAATATAAGGTAGTTAGGGAACCCTATTTACTTGTAACGCGATTAATAACGTTACGTGAAATAGGGGCTTTAGGATTATATCCCTTATATCTTATATAACTAGAGAATAGAATAAGCTTTAATTATTATAATATAATTACCCTTACTTTAGCTACTTAACTTTTAGTCCCTCTTATAATCTTATAGAGAAGAGAGAGAGAAGAGAGAGAGAGGGGAGAGGGGAGTAAGGGTTACCTATAAGTCCTATAATTAGGGAGGAAAGGAAGAGAAAGAGAAAGAGAAAGAGAAAGAGAAAGAGAAAGAGAAAGTAGCTAGCCTATACCTTAACTTAACCTAATTAACTAGCTAACTATTATACTTTATTATAAAGGGGAGAAGGGGCTTAATACGCTTCGTGTAAAAGAAAAGGGTATTAATTAATACGTTATACTTTCTAAGATTATTATTATAATAAAGGGAGAGAGAATTAACCTATAAGAAAGAGCTAAGCTTTATCCTAAAAGCTATAAAGCGTTAAATGGTATTAATTAGTATATTACGCTTCCTTAAATTATTATTATAAATTAACCTGTAAGGAAGAGCTATATTTATACTAGAAGCTATAAAGCGTAAAAGAGTATTAACTAGTATATTACGCTTTTTAAAATCGTTATTATAGGAAGAGTTTTATTCTAGAAGCTATAAAGCGTAAAAGGGTATTAATTAGTATATCGCGCTTTCTAAGATTATTATTATAGTAGAGAGAGGGAGAATTAATTTACAGGGAAAAGCTATATTTATACTAGAAGCTATAAAGCGTAGAAGGGTATTAATTAGTATATTACGCTTTCTAAGATTATTATTATAGAAAGAGCTTTATCTTAAAAGCTATAAAGCGTAAAAGGGTATTAATTAGTATATTACGCTTCCTAAAATTGATATTATAGGAAGAGCTTTATCCTAAAAGCTATAAAGCGTAAAAGGGTATTAACTAGTATATTACGCTTCCTAAGATTACTATTATAAGGGAGGGAGAATTAACTTATAAGGAAGAGCTTTATCTCAAAAGCTATTTCTAGTATATCTTTTTCTACTAAAAAACGCTTATACACGTGGTTTACTATTAAGCTTATCCTTAAACGATTAAGAAGAACGCGTAATTAAGTAAGGATTAAAAGAAAGAGAGAGAAGCGTAGGGGGGTTATTTAAGCGAGTAAGAGAAGACACGCGCGCACGCATACACACATATACACATATATATACACATACACACACACATATAACACACACACACACATAATATATATATATACGGGCACGCACGCACGCACGCACGTATATAATATACACGCATATATAACTATAACTCTTATAATCTATTATATTATAACCTAAGCTATAATAAAACTAATATATAGTAATTAACTTAACTTAAAACTAGTATAATTAT